>NW_028153991.1:0-28484 GCF_964211835.1 Anser anser | reverse complement strand
CAGAGTCCTGTTGAGTGTGGGGTTGCGTAAAGGCTCCCCAGGGAGTTCTGTACCCAAGTGTGTTTTTTCGGGTCTAACTCGGGTTGAGCTTCTTGTTGCGGTTAGGGTTATGTTTAGGGTTGTTAGGAAAGAGTGAAGACGCAGAGTCCTGTTGAGTGTGGGGTTGCGTAAAGGCTCCCCCAGGGAGTTCAGGTGTACCCAAAGGCTTCCGCTGAGAGCACTTGGAGGTGTTTTTCGGGTTAACTCGGGTTGAGCTTCTTGTGCCGGTTAGGGTTATGTTTAGGGTTGTTAGGAAAGAGTGAAGACGCAGAGTCCTGTTGAGTGTGGGGTTGCGTAAAGGCTCCCCCAGGGAGTTCAGGTGTACCCAAAGGCTTCCGCTGAGAGCACTTTTGGATGGCAGAAAGTGGCACCGTACGTGTTTTTTCGGGTCTAACTCGGGTTGAGCTTCTTGTTGCGGTTAGGGTTATGTTTAGGGTTGTTAGGAAAGAGTGAAGACGCAGAGTCCTGTTGAGTGTGGGGTTGCGTAAAGGCTCCCCCAGGGAGTTCAGGTGTACCCAAAGGCTTCCGCTGAGAGCACTTTTGGATGGCAGAAAGTGGCACCGTACGTGTTTTTTCGGGTCTAACTCGGGTTCAGCTTCTTGTTGCGGTTAGGGTTATGTTTAGGGTTGTTAGGAAAGAGTGAAGACGCAGAGTCCTGTTGAGTGTGGGGTTGCGTAAAGGCTCCCCCAGGGAGTTCAGGTGTACCCAAAGGCTTCCGCTGAGAGCACTTTTGGATGGCAGAAAGTGGCACCGTACGTGTTTTTTCGGGTCTAACTCGGGTTCAGCTTCTTGTTGCGGTTAGGGTTATGTTTAGGGTTGTTAGGAAAGAGTGAAGACGCAGAGTCCTGTTGAGTGTGGGGTTGCGTAAAGGCTCCCCCAGGGAGTTCAGGTGTACCCAAAGGCTTCCGCTGAGAGCACTTTTGGATGGCAGAAAGTGGCACCGTACGTGTTTTTTCGGGTCTAACTCGGGTTGAGCTTCTTGTTGCGGTTAGGGTTATGTTTAGGGTTGTTAGGAAAGAGTGAAGACGCAGAGTCCTGTTGAGTGTGGGGTTGCGTAAAGGCTCCCCCAGGGAGTTCAGGTGTACCCAAAGGCTTCCGCTGAGAGCACTTTTGGATGGCAGAAAGTGGCACCGTACGTGTTTTTTCGGGTCTAACTCGGGTTCAGCTTCTTGTTGCGGTTAGGGTTATGTTTAGGGTTGTTAGGAAAGAGTGAAGACGCAGAGTCCTGTTGAGTGTGGGGTTGCGTAAAGGCTCCCCCAGGGAGTTCAGGTGTACCCAAAGGCTTCCGCTGAGAGCACTTTTGGATGGCAGAAAGTGGCACCGTACGTGTTTTTTCGGGTCTAACTCGGGTTCAGCTTCTTGTTGCGGTTAGGGTTATGTTTAGGGTTGTTAGGAAAGAGTGAAGACGCAGAGTCCTGTTGAGTGTGGGGTTGCGTAAAGGCTCCCCCAGGGAGTTCAGGTGTACCCAAAGGCTTCCGCTGAGAGCACTTTTGGATGGCAGAAAGTGGCACCGTACGTGTTTTTTCGGGTCTAACTCGGGTTCAGCTTCTTGTTGCGGTTAGGGTTATGTTTAGGGTTGTTAGGAAAGAGTGAAGACGCAGAGTCCTGTTGAGTGTGGGGTTGCGTAAAGGCTCCCCCAGGGAGTTCAGGTGTACCCAAAGGCTTCCGCTGAGAGCACTTTTTGATGGCAGAAAGTGGCACCGTACGTGTTTTTTCGGGTCTAACTCGGGTTGAGCTTCTTGTTGCGGTTAGGGTTATGTTTAGGGTTGTTAGGAAAGAGTGAAGACGCAGAGTCCTGTTGAGTGTGGGGTTGCGTAAAGGCTCCCCCAGGGAGTTCAGGTGTACCCAAAGGCTTCCGCTGAGAGCACTTTTTGATGGCAGAAAGTGGCACCGTACGTGTTTTTTCGGGTCTAACTCGGGTTCAGCTTCTTGTTGCGGTTAGGGTTATGTTTAGGGTTGTTAGGAAAGAGTGAAGACGCAGAGTCCTGTTGAGTGTGGGGTTGCGTAAAGGCTCCCCCAGGGAGTTCAGGTGTACCCAAAGGCTTCCGCTGAGAGCACTTTTTGATGGCAGAAAGTGGCACCGTACGTGTTTTTTCGGGTCTAACTCGGGTTCAGCTTCTTGTTGCGGTTAGGGTTATGTTTAGGGTTGTTAGGAAAGAGTGAAGACGCAGAGTCCTGTTGAGTGTGGGGTTGCGTAAAGGCTCCCCCAGGGAGTTCAGGTGTACCCAAAGGCTTCCGCTGAGAGCACTTTTGGATGGCAGAAAGTGGCACCGTACGTGTTTTTTCGGGTCTAACTCGGGTTCAGCTTCTTGTTGCGGTTAGGGTTATGTTTAGGGTTGTTAGGAAAGAGTGAAGACGCAGAGTCCTGTTGAGTGTGGGGTTGCGTAAAGGCTCCCCCAGGGAGTTCAGGTGTACCCAAAGGCTTCCGCTGAGAGCACTTTTTGATGGCAGAAAGTGGCACCGTACGTGTTTTTTCGGGTCTAACTCGGGTTCAGCTTCTTGTTGCGGTTAGGGTTATGTTTAGGGTTGTTAGGAAAGAGTGAAGACGCAGAGTCCTGTTGAGTGTGGGGTTGCGTAAAGGCTCCCCCAGGGAGTTCAGGTGTACCCAAAGGCTTCCGCTGAGAGCACTTTTTGATGGCAGAAAGTGGCACCGTACGTGTTTTTTCGGGTCTAACTCGGGTTCAGCTTCTTGTTGCGGTTAGGGTTATGTTTAGGGTTGTTAGGAAAGAGTGAAGACGCAGAGTCCTGTTGAGTGTGGGGTTGCGTAAAGGCTCCCCCAGGGAGTTCAGGTGTACCCAAAGGCTTCCGCTGAGAGCACTTTTTGATGGCAGAAAGTGGCACCGTACGTGTTTTTTCGGGTCTAACTCGGGTTGAGCTTCTTGTTGCGGTTAGGGTTATGTTTAGGGTTGTTAGGAAAGAGTGAAGACGCAGAGTCCTGTTGAGTGTGGGGTTGCGTAAAGGCTCCCCCAGGGAGTTCAGGTGTACCCAAAGGCTTCCGCTGAGAGCACTTTTGGATGGCAGAAAGTGGCACCGTACGTGTTTTTTCGGGTCTAACTCGGGTTGAGCTTCTTGTGCCGGTTAGGGTTATGTTTAGGGTTGTTAGGAAAGAGTGAAGACGCAGAGTCCTGTTGAGTGTGGGGTTGCGTAAAGGCTCCCCCAGGGAGTTCAGGTGTACCCAAAGGCTTCCGCTGAGAGCACTTTTTGATGGCAGAAAGTGGCACCGTACGTGTTTTTTCGGGTCTAACTCGGGTTCAGCTTCTTGTTGCGGTTAGGGTTATGTTTAGGGTTGTTAGGAAAGAGTGAAGACGCAGAGTCCTGTTGAGTGTGGGGTTGCGTAAAGGCTCCCCCAGGGAGTTCAGGTGTACCCAAAGGCTTCCGCTGAGAGCACTTTTGGATGGCGGAAAGTGGCACCGTACGTGTTTTTTCGGGTCTAACTCGGGTTCAGCTTCTTGTTGCGGTTAGGGTTATGTTTAGGGTTGTTAGGAAAGAGTGAAGACGCAGAGTCCTGTTGAGTGTGGGGTTGCGTAGAGGCTTCCCCAGGGAGTTCAGGTGTACCCAAAGGCTTCCGCTGAGAGCACTTTTGGATGGCAGAAAGTGGCACCGTACGTGTTTTTTCGGGTCTAACTCGGGTTCAGCTTCTTGTTGCGGTTAGGGTTATGTTTAGGGTTGTTAGGAAAGAGTGAAGACGCAGAGTCCTGTTGAGTGTGGGGTTGCGTAAAGGCTCCCCCAGGGAGTTCAGGTGTACCCAAAGGCTTCCGCTGAGAGCACTTTTGGATGGCAGAAAGTGGCACCGTACGTGTTTTTTCGGGTCTAACTCGGGTTGAGCTTCTTGTTGCGGTTAGGGTTATGTTTAGGGTTGTTAGGAAAGAGTGAAGACGCAGAGTCCTGTTGAGTGTGGGGTTGCGTAAAGGCTCCCCCAGGGAGTTCAGGTGTACCCAAAGGCTTCCGCTGAGAGCACTTTTGGATGGCAGAAAGTGGCACCGTACGTGTTTTTTCGGGTCTAACTCGGGTTGAGCTTCTTGTCCCGGTTAGGGTTATGTTTAGGGTTGTTAGGAAAGAGTGAAGACGCAGAGTCCTGTTGAGTGTGGGGTTGCGTAAAGGCTCCCCCAGGGAGTTCAGGTGTACCCAAAGGCTTCCGCTGAGAGCACTTTTTGATGGCAGAAAGTGGCACCGTACGTGTTTTTTCGGGTCTAACTCGGGTTCAGCTTCTTGTTGCGGTTAGGGTTATGTTTAGGGTTGTTAGGAAAGAGTGAAGACGCAGAGTCCTGTTGAGTGTGGGGTTGCGTAAAGGCTCCCCCAGGGAGTTCAGGTGTACCCAAAGGCTTCCGCTGAGAGCACTTTTTGATGGCAGAAAGTGGCACCGTACGTGTTTTTTCGGGTCTAACTCGGGTTCAGCTTCTTGTTGCGGTTAGGGTTATGTTTAGGGTTGTTAGGAAAGAGTGAAGACGCAGAGTCCTGTTGAGTGTGGGGTTGCGTAAAGGCTCCCCCAGGGAGTTCAGGTGTACCCAAAGGCTTCCGCTGAGAGCACTTTTGGATGGCAGAAAGTGGCACCGTATGTGTTTTTTCGGGTCTAACTCGGGTTGAGCTTCTTGTTGCGGTTAGGGTTATGTTTAGGGTTGTTAGGAAAGAGTGAAGACGCAGAGTCCTGTTGAGTGTGGGGTTGCGTAAAGGCTCCCCCAGGGAGTTCAGGTGTACCCAAAGGCTTCCGCTCAGAGCACTTTTAGACGGCAGAAAGTGGCACCGTACGTGTTTTTTCGGGTCTAACTCGGGTTGAGCTTCTTGTGCCGGTTAGGGTTATGTTTAGGGTTGTTAGGAAAGAGTGAAGACGCAGAGTCCTGTTGAGTGTGGGGTTGCGTAAAGGCTCCCCCAGGGAGTTCAGGTGTACCCAAAGGCTTCCGCTGAGAGCACTTTTTGATGGCAGAAAGTGGCACCGTACGTGTTTTTTCGGGTCTAACTCGGGTTGAGCTTCTTGTTGCGGTTAGGGTTATGTTTAGGGTTGTTAGGAAAGAGTGAAGACGCAGAGTCCTGTTGAGTGTGGGGTTGCGTAAAGGCTCCCCCAGGGAGTTCAGGTGTACCCAAAGGCTTCCGCTGAGAGCACTTTTTGATGGCAGAAAGTGGCACCGTACGTGTTTTTTCGGGTCTAACTCGGGTTGAGCTTCTTGTTGCGGTTAGGGTTATGTTTAGGGTTGTTAGGAAAAAGTGAAGACGCAGAGTCCTGTTGAGTGTGGGGTTGCGTAAAGGCTCCCCAGGGAGTTCAGGTGTACCCAAAGGCTTCCGCTGAGAGCACTTTTGGATGGCAGAAAGTGGCACCGTACGTGTTTTTTCGGGTCTAACTCGGGTTGAGCTTCTTGTTGCGGTTAGGGTTATGTTTAGGGTTGTTAGGAAAGAGTGAAGACGCAGAGTCCTGTTGAGTGTGGGGTTGCGTAAAGGCTCCCCCAGGGAGTTCAGGTGTACCCAAAGGCTTCCGCTGAGAGCACTTTTTGATGGCAGAAAGTGGCACCGTACGTGTTTTTTCGGGTCTAACTCGGGTTCAGCTTCTTGTTGCGGTTAGGGTTATGTTTAGGGTTGTTAGGAAAGAGTGAAGACGCAGAGTCCTGTTGAGTGTGGGGTTGCGTAAAGGCTCCCCCAGGGAGTTCAGGTGTACCCAAAGGCTTCCGCTGAGAGCACTTTTTGATGGCAGAAAGTGGCACCGTACGTGTTTTTTCGGGTCTAACTCGGGTTCAGCTTCTTGTTGCGGTTAGGGTTATGTTTAGGGTTGTTAGGAAAGAGTGAAGACGCAGAGTCCTGTTGAGTGTGGGGTTGCGTAAAGGCTCCCCCAGGGAGTTCAGGTGTACCCAAAGGCTTCCGCTGAGAGCACTTTTGGATGGCAGAAAGTGGCACCGTACGTGTTTTTTCGGGTCTAACTCGGGTTCAGCTTCTTGTTGCGGTTAGGGTTATGTTTAGGGTTGTTAG
The DNA here is from genome assembly GCF_964211835.1 of Anser anser. NCBI lineage: Eukaryota > Metazoa > Chordata > Aves > Anseriformes > Anatidae > Anser > Anser anser. The sequence goes on along the minus strand of NW_028153991.1, from coordinate 22,493 downwards.
GAAAGAGTGAAGACGCAGAGTCCTGTTGAGTGTGGGGTTGCGTAAAGGCTCCCCCAGGGAGTTCAGGTGTACCCAAAGGCTTCCGCTGAGAGCACTTTTTGATGGCAGAAAGTGGCACCGTACGTGTTTTTTCGGGTCTAACTCGGGTTCAGCTTCTTGTTGCGGTTAGGGTTATGTTTAGGGTTGTTAGGAAAGAGTGAAGACGCAGAGTCCTGTTGAGTGTGGGGTTGCGTAAAGGCTCCCCCAGGGAGTTCAGGTGTACCCAAAGGCTTCCGCTGAGAGCACTTTTTGATGGCAGAAAGTGGCACCGTACGTGTTTTTTCGGGTCTAACTCGGGTTCAGCTTCTTGTTGCGGTTAGGGTTATGTTTAGGGTTGTTAGGAAAGAGTGAAGACGCAGAGTCCTGTTGAGTGTGGGGTTGCGTAAAGGCTCCCCCAGGGAGTTCAGGTGTACCCAAAGGCTTCCGCTGAGAGCACTTTTGGATGGCAGAAAGTGGCACCGTACGTGTTTTTTCGGGTCTAACTCGGGTTGAGCTTCTTGTTGCGGTTAGGGTTATGTTTAGGGTTGTTAGGAAAGAGTGAAGACGCAGAGTCCTGTTGAGTGTGGGGTTGCGTAAAGGCTCCCCCAGGGAGTTCAGGTGTACCCAAAGGCTTCCGCTGAGAGCACTTTTGGATGGCAGAAAGTGGCACCGTACGTGTTTTTTCGGGTCTAACTCGGGTTGAGCTTCTTGTTGCGGTTAGGGTTATGTTTAGGGTTGTTAGGAAAGAGTGAAGACGCAGAGTCCTGTTGAGTGTGGGGTTGCGTAAAGGCTCCCCCAGGGAGTTCAGGTGTACCCAAAGGCTTCCGCTGAGAGCACTTTTGGATGGCAGAAAGTGGCACCGTACGTGTTTTTTCGGGTCTAACTCGGGTTGAGCTTCTTGTGCCGGTTAGGGTTATGTTTAGGGTTGTTAGGAAAGAGTGAAGACGCAGAGTCCTGTTGAGTGTGGGGTTGCGTAAAGGCTCCCCCAGGGAGTTCAGGTGTACCCAAAGGCTTCCGCTGAGAGCACTTTTTGATGGCAGAAAGTGGCACCGTACGTGTTTTTTCGGGTCTAACTCGGGTTCAGCTTCTTGTTGCGGTTAGGGTTATGTTTAGGGTTGTTAGGAAAGAGTGAAGACGCAGAGTCCTGTTGAGTGTGGGGTTGCGTAAAGGCTCCCCCAGGGAGTTCAGGTGTACCCAAAGGCTTCCGCTGAGAGCACTTTTTGATGGCAGAAAGTGGCACCGTACGTGTTTTTTCGGGTCTAACTCGGGTTCAGCTTCTTGTTGCGGTTAGGGTTATGTTTAGGGTTGTTAGGAAAGAGTGAAGACGCAGAGTCCTGTTGAGTGTGGGGTTGCGTAAAGGCTCCCCCAGGGAGTTCAGGTGTACCCAAAGGCTTCCGCTGAGAGCACTTTTGGATGGCAGAAAGTGGCACCGTATGTGTTTTTTCGGGTCTAACTCGGGTTGAGCTTCTTGTTGCGGTTAGGGTTATGTTTAGGGTTGTTAGGAAAGAGTGAAGACGCAGAGTCCTGTTGAGTGTGGGGTTGCGTAAAGGCTCCCCCAGGGAGTTCAGGTGTACCCAAAGGCTTCCGCTCAGAGCACTTTAGACGGCAGAAAGTGGCACCGTACGTGTTTTTTCGGGTCTAACTCGGGTTGAGCTTCTTGTGCCGGTTAGGGTTATGTTTAGGGTTGTTAGGAAAGAGTGAAGACGCAGAGTCCTGTTGAGTGTGGGGTTGCGTAAAGGCTCCCCCAGGGAGTTCAGGTGTACCCAAAGGCTTCCGCTGAGAGCACTTTTTGATGGCAGAAAGTGGCACCGTACGTGTTTTTTCGGGTCTAACTCGGGTTCAGCTTCTTGTTGCGGTTAGGGTTATGTTTAGGGTTGTTAGGAAAGAGTGAAGACGCAGAGTCCTGTTGAGTGTGGGGTTGCGTAAAGGCTCCCCCAGGGAGTTCAGGTGTACCCAAAGGCTTCCGCTGAGAGCACTTTTTGATGGCAGAAAGTGGCACCGTACGTGTTTTTTCGGGTCTAACTCGGGTTGAGCTTCTTGTTGCGGTTAGGGTTATGTTTAGGGTTGTTAGGAAAAAGTGAAGACGCAGAGTCCTGTTGAGTGTGGGGTTGCGTAAAGGCTCCCCCAGGGAGTTCAGGTGTACCCAAAGGCTTCCGCTGAGAGCACTTTTGGATGGCAGAAAGTGGCACCGTACGTGTTTTTTCGGGTCTAACTCGGGTTGAGCTTCTTGTGCCGGTTAGGGTTATGTTTAGGGTTGTTAGGAAAGAGTGAAGACGCAGAGTCCTGTTGAGTGTGGGGTTGCGTAAAGGCTCCCCCAGGGAGTTCAGGTGTACCCAAAGGCTTCCGCTGAGAGCACTTTTGGATGGCAGAAAGTGGCACCGTACGTGTTTTTTCGGGTCTAACTCGGGTTCAGCTTCTTGTTGCGGTTAGGGTTATGTTTAGGGTTGTTAGGAAAGAGTGAAGACGCAGAGTCCTGTTGAGTGTGGGGTTGCGTAAAGGCTCCCCCAGGGAGTTCAGGTGTACCCAAAGGCTTCCGCTGAGAGCACTTTTGGATGGCAGAAAGTGGCACCGTACGTGTTTTTTCGGGTCTAACTCGGGTTCAGCTTCTTGTTGCGGTTAGGGTTATGTTTAGGGTTGTTAGGAAAGAGTGAAGACGCAGAGTCCTGTTGAGTGTGGGGTTGCGTAGAGGCTTCCCCAGGGAGTTCAGGTGTACCCAAAGGCTTCCGCTGAGAGCACTTTTGGATGGCAGAAAGTGGCACCGTACGTGTTTTTTCGGGTCTAACTCGGGTTCAGCTTCTTGTTGCGGTTAGGGTTATGTTTAGGGTTGTTAGGAAAGAGTGAAGACGCAGAGTCCTGTTGAGTGTGGGGTTGCGTAAAGGCTCCCCCAGGGAGTTCAGGTGTACCCAAAGGCTTCCGCTGAGAGCACTTTTGGATGGCAGAAAGTGGCACCGTACGTGTTTTTTCGGGTCTAACTCGGGTTGAGCTTCTTGTGCCGGTTAGGGTTATGTTTAGGGTTGTTAGGAAAGAGTGAAGACGCAGAGTCCTGTTGAGTGTGGGGTTGCGTAAAGGCTCCCCCAGGGAGTTCAGGTGTACCCAAAGGCTTCCGCTGAGAGCACTTTTGGATGGCAGAAAGTGGCACCGTACGTGTTTTTTCGGGTCTAACTCGGGTTCAGCTTCTTGTTGCGGTTAGGGTTATGTTTAGGGTTGTTAGGAAAGAGTGAAGACGCAGAGTCCTGTTGAGTGTGGGGTTGCGTAAAGGCTCCCCCAGGGAGTTCAGGTGTACCCAAAGGCTTCCGCTGAGAGCACTTTTTGATGGCAGAAAGTGGCACCGTACGTGTTTTTTCGGGTCTAACTCGGGTTCAGCTTCTTGTTGCGGTTAGGGTTATGTTTAGGGTTGTTAGGAAAGAGTGAAGACGCAGAGTCCTGTTGAGTGTGGGGTTGCGTAAAGGCTCCCCCAGGGAGTTCAGGTGTACCCAAAGGCTTCCGCTGAGAGCACTTTTGGATGGCAGAAAGTGGCACCGTACGTGTTTTTTCGGGTCTAACTCGGGTTCAGCTTCTTGTTGCGGTTAGGGTTATGTTTAGGGTTGTTAGGAAAGAGTGAAGACGCAGAGTCCTGTTGAGTGTGGGGTTGCGTAAAGGCTCCCCCAGGGAGTTCAGGTGTACCCAAAGGCTTCCGCTGAGAGCACTTTTTGACGGCAGAAAGTGGCACCGTACGTGTTTTTTCGGGTCTAACTCGGGTTCAGCTTCTTGTTGCGGTTAGGGTTATGTTTAGGGTTGTTAGGAAAGAGTGAAGACGCAGAGTCCTGTTGAGTGTGGGGTTGCGTAAAGGCTCCTCCAGGGAGTTCAGGTGTACCCAAAGGCTTCCGCTGAGAGCACTTTTTGATGGCAGAAAGTGGCACCGTACGTGTTTTTTCGGGTCTAACTCGGGTTCAGCTTCTTGTTGCGGTTAGGGTTATGTTTAGGGTTGTTAGGAAAGAGTGAAGACGCAGAGTCCTGTTGAGTGTGGGGTTGCGTAAAGGCTCCCCCAGGGAGTTCAGGTGTACCCAAAGGCTTCCGCTGAGAGCACTTTTGGATGGCAGAAAGTGGCACTGTACGTGTTTTTTCGGGTCTAACTCGGGTTCAGCTTCTTGTTGCGGTTAGGGTTATGTTTAGGGTTGTTAGGAAAGAGTGAAGACGCAGAGTCCTGTTGAGTGTGGGGTTGCGTAAAGGCTCCCCCAGGGAGTTCAGGTGTACCCAAAGGCTTCCGCTGAGAGCACTTTTTGATGGCAGAAAGTGGCACCGTACGTGTTTTTTCGGGTCTAACTCGGGTTCAGCTTCTTGTTGCGGTTAGGGTTATGTTTAGGGTTGTTAGGAAAGAGTGAAGACGCAGAGTCCTGTTGAGTGTGGGGTTGCGTAAAGGCTCCCCCAGGGAGTTCAGGTGTACCCAAAGGCTTCCGCTGAGAGCACTTTTGGATGGCAGAAAGTGGCACCGTACGTGTTTTTTCGGGTCTAACTCGGGTTCAGCTTCTTGTTGCGGTTAGGGTTATGTTTAGGGTTGTTAGGAAAGAGTGAAGACGCAGAGTCCTGTTGAGTGTGGGGTTGCGTAAAGGCTCCCCCAGGGAGTTCAGGTGTACCCAAAGGCTTCCGCTGAGAGCACTTTTTGATGGCAGAAAGTGGCACCGTACGTGTTTTTTCGGGTCTAACTCGGGTTGAGCTTCTTGTTGCGGTTAGGGTTATGTTTAGGGTTGTTAGGAAAGAGTGAAGACGCAGAGTCCTGTTGAGTGTGGGGTTGCGTAAAGGCTCCCCCAGGGAGTTCAGGTGTACCCAAAGGCTTCCGCTGAGAGCACTTTTTGATGGCAGAAAGTGGCACTGTACGTGTTTTTTCGGGTCTAACTCGGGTTCAGCTTCTTGTTGCGGTTAGGGTTATGTTTAGGGTTGTTAGGAAAGAGTGAAGACGCAGAGTCCTGTTGAGTGTGGGGTTGCGTAAAGGCTCCCCCAGGGAGTTCAGGTGTACCCAAAGGCTTCCGCTGAGAGCACTTTTTGATGGCAGAAAGTGGCACCGTACGTGTTTTTTCGGGTCTAACTCGGGTTCAGCTTCTTGTTCCAGTTTGGGTTATGTTTAGGGTTGTTAGGAAAGAGTGAAGACGCAGAGTCCTGTTGAGTGTGGGGTTGCGTAAAGGCTCCCCCAGGGAGTTCAGGTGTACCCAAAGGCTTCCGCTGAGAGCACTTTTGGATGGCAGAAAGTGGAACCGTACGTGTTTTTTCGGGTCTAACTCGGGTTCAGCTTCTTGTTGCGGTTAGGGATATGTTTAGGGTTGTTAGGAAAGAGTGAAGACGCAGAGTCCTGTTGAGTGTGGGGTTGCGTAAAGGCTCCCCCAGGGAGTTCAGGTGTACCCAAAGGCTTCCGCTGAGAGCACTTTTGGATGGCAGAAAGTGGCACCGTACGTGTTTTTTCGGGTCTAACTCGGGTTGAGCTTCTTGTTGCGGTTAGGGTTATGTTTAGGGTTGTTAGGAAAGAGTGAAGACGCAGAGTCCTGTTGAGTGTGGGGTTGCGTAAAGGCTCCCCCAGGGAGTTCAGGTGTACCCAAAGGCTTCCGCTGAGAGCACTTTTTGATGGCAGAAAGTGGCACCGTACGTGTTTTTTCGGGTCTAACTCGGGTTCAGCTTCTTGTTGCGGTTAGGGTTATGTTTAGGGTTGTTAGGAAAGAGTGAAGACGCAGAGTCCTGTTGAGTGTGGGGTTGCGTAAAGGCTCCCCCAGGGAGTTCAGGTGTACCCAAAGGCTTCCGCTGAGAGCACTTTTGGATGGCAGAAAGTGGCACCGTATGTGTTTTTTCGGGTCTAACTCGGGTTGAGCTTCTTGTTGCGGTTAGGGTTATGTTTAGGGTTGTTAGGAAAGAGTGAAGACGCAGAGTCCTGTTGAGTGTGGGGTTGCGTAAAGGCTCCCCCAGGGAGTTCAGGTGTACCCAAAGGCTTCCGCTCAGAGCACTTTTAGACGGCAGAAAGTGGCACCGTACGTGTTTTTTCGGGTCTAACTCGGGTTGAGCTTCTTGTGCCGGTTAGGGTTATGTTTAGGGTTGTTAGGAAAGAGTGAAGACGCAGAGTCCTGTTGAGTGTGGGGTTGCGTAAAGGCTCCCCCAGGGAGTTCAGGTGTACCCAAAGGCTTCCGCTGAGAGCACTTTTTGATGGCAGAAAGTGGCACCGTACGTGTTTTTTCGGGTCTAACTCGGGTTGAGCTTCTTGTTGCGGTTAGGGTTATGTTTAGGGTTGTTAGGAAAGAGTGAAGACGCAGAGTCCTGTTGAGTGTGGGGTTGCGTAAAGGCTCCCCCAGGGAGTTCAGGTGTACCCAAAGGCTTCCGCTGAGAGCACTTTTTGATGGCAGAAAGTGGCACCGTACGTGTTTTTTCGGGTCTAACTCGGGTTGAGCTTCTTGTTGCGGTTAGGGTTATGTTTAGGGTTGTTAGGAAAAAGTGAAGACGCAGAGTCCTGTTGAGTGTGGGGTTGCGTAAAGGCTCCCCCAGGGAGTTCAGGTGTACCCAAAGGCTTCCGCTGAGAGCACTTTTGGATGGCAGAAAGTGGCACCGTACGTGTTTTTTCGGGTCTAACTCGGGTTGAGCTTCTTGTTGCGGTTAGGGTTATGTTTAGGGTTGTTAGGAAAGAGTGAAGACGCAGAGTCCTGTTGAGTGTGGGGTTGCGTAAAGGCTCCCCCAGGGAGTTCAGGTGTACCCAAAGGCTTCCGCTGAGAGCACTTTTGGATGGCAGAAAGTGGCACCGTATGTGTTTTTTCGGGTCTAACTCGGGTTGAGCTTCTTGTTGCGGTTAGGGTTATGTTTAGGGTTGTTAGGAAAGAGTGAAGACGCAGAGTCCTGTTGAGTGTGGGGTTGCGTAAAGGCTCCCCCAGGGAGTTCAGGTGTACCCAAAGGCTTCCGCTCAGAGCACTTTTAGACGGCAGAAAGTGGCACCGTACGTGTTTTTTCGGGTCTAACTCGGGTTGAGCTTCTTGTGCCGGTTAGGGTTATGTTTAGGGTTGTTAGGAAAGAGTGAAGACGCAGAGTCCTGTTGAGTGTGGGGTTGCGTAAAGGCTCCCCCAGGGAGTTCAGGTGTACCCAAAGGCTTCCGCTGAGAGCACTTTTTGATGGCAGAAAGTGGCACCGTACGTGTTTTTTCGGGTCTAACTCGGGTTCAGCTTCTTGTTGCGGTTAGGGTTATGTTTAGGGTTGTTAGGAAAGAGTGAAGACGCAGAGTCCTGTTGAGTGTGGGGTTGCGTAAAGGCTCCCCCAGGGAGTTCAGGTGTACCCAAAGGCTTCCGCTGAGAGCACTTTTTGATGGCAGAAAGTGGCACCGTACGTGTTTTTTCGGGTCTAACTCGGGTTGAGCTTCTTGTTGCGGTTAGGGTTATGTTTAGGGTTGTTAGGAAAAAGTGAAGACGCAGAGTCCTGTTGAGTGTGGGGTTGCGTAAAGGCTCCCCCAGGGAGTTCAGGTGTACCCAAAGGCTTCCGCTGAGAGCACTTTTGGATGGCAGAAAGTGGCACCGTACGTGTTTTTTCGGGTCTAACTCGGGTTGAGCTTCTTGTGCCGGTTAGGGTTATGTTTAGGGTTGTTAGGAAAGAGTGAAGACGCAGAGTCCTGTTGAGTGTGGGGTTGCGTAAAGGCTCCCCCAGGGAGTTCAGGTGTACCCAAAGGCTTCCGCTGAGAGCACTTTTGGATGGCAGAAAGTGGCACCGTACGTGTTTTTTCGGGTCTAACTCGGGTTCAGCTTCTTGTTGCGGTTAGGGTTATGTTTAGGGTTGTTAGGAAAGAGTGAAGACGCAGAGTCCTGTTGAGTGTGGGGTTGCGTAAAGGCTCCCCCAGGGAGTTCAGGTGTACCCAAAGGCTTCCGCTGAGAGCACTTTTGGATGGCAGAAAGTGGCACCGTACGTGTTTTTTCGGGTCTAACTCGGGTTCAGCTTCTTGTTGCGGTTAGGGTTATGTTTAGGGTTGTTAGGAAAGAGTGAAGACGCAGAGTCCTGTTGAGTGTGGGGTTGCGTAGAGGCTTCCCCAGGGAGTTCAGGTGTACCCAAAGGCTTCCGCTGAGAGCACTTTTGGATGGCAGAAAGTGGCACCGTACGTGTTTTTTCGGGTCTAACTCGGGTTCAGCTTCTTGTTGCGGTTAGGGTTATGTTTAGGGTTGTTAGGAAAGAGTGAAGACGCAGAGTCCTGTTGAGTGTGGGGTTGCGTAAAGGCTCCCCCAGGGAGTTCAGGTGTACCCAAAGGCTTCCGCTGAGAGCACTTTTGGATGGCAGAAAGTGGCACCGTACGTGTTTTTTCGGGTCTAACTCGGGTTGAGCTTCTTGTGCCGGTTAGGGTTATGTTTAGGGTTGTTAGGAAAGAGTGAAGACGCAGAGTCCTGTTGAGTGTGGGGTTGCGTAAAGGCTCCCCCAGGGAGTTCAGGTGTACCCAAAGGCTTCCGCTGAGAGCACTTTTGGATGGCAGAAAGTGGCACCGTACGTGTTTTTTCGGGTCTAACTCGGGTTCAGCTTCTTGTTGCGGTTAGGGTTATGTTTAGGGTTGTTAGGAAAGAGTGAAGACGCAGAGTCCTGTTGAGTGTGGGGTTGCGTAAAGGCTCCCCCAGGGAGTTCAGGTGTACCCAAAGGCTTCCGCTGAGAGCACTTTTTGATGGCAGAAAGTGGCACCGTACGTGTTTTTTCGGGTCTAACTCGGGTTCAGCTTCTTGTTGCGGTTAGGGTTATGTTTAGGGTTGTTAGGAAAGAGTGAAGACGCAGAGTCCTGTTGAGTGTGGGGTTGCGTAAAGGCTCCCCCAGGGAGTTCAGGTGTACCCAAAGGCTTCCGCTGAGAGCACTTTTGGATGGCAGAAAGTGGCACCGTACGTGTTTTTTCGGGTCTAACTCGGGTTCAGCTTCTTGTTGCGGTTAGGGTTATGTTTAGGGTTGTTAGGAAAGAGTGAAGACGCAGAGTCCTGTTGAGTGTGGGGTTGCGTAAAGGCTCCCCCAGGGAGTTCAGGTGTACCCAAAGGCTTCCGCTGAGAGCACTTTTTGACGGCAGAAAGTGGCACCGTACGTGTTTTTTCGGGTCTAACTCGGGTTCAGCTTCTTGTTGCGGTTAGGGTTATGTTTAGGGTTGTTAGGAAAGAGTGAAGACGCAGAGTCCTGTTGAGTGTGGGGTTGCGTAAAGGCTCCTCCAGGGAGTTCAGGTGTACCCAAAGGCTTCCGCTGAGAGCACTTTTTGATGGCAGAAAGTGGCACCGTACGTGTTTTTTCGGGTCTAACTCGGGTTCAGCTTCTTGTTGCGGTTAGGGTTATGTTTAGGGTTGTTAGGAAAGAGTGAAGACGCAGAGTCCTGTTGAGTGTGGGGTTGCGTAAAGGCTCCCCCAGGGAGTTCAGGTGTACCCAAAGGCTTCCGCTGAGAGCACTTTTGGATGGCAGAAAGTGGCACTGTACGTGTTTTTTCGGGTCTAACTCGGGTTCAGCTTCTTGTTGCGGTTAGGGTTATGTTTAGGGTTGTTAGGAAAGAGTGAAGACGCAGAGTCCTGTTGAGTGTGGGGTTGCGTAAAGGCTCCCCCAGGGAGTTCAGGTGTACCCAAAGGCTTCCGCTGAGAGCACTTTTTGATGGCAGAAAGTGGCACCGTACGTGTTTTTTCGGGTCTAACTCGGGTTCAGCTTCTTGTTGCGGTTAGGGTTATGTTTAGGGTTGTTAGGAAAGAGTGAAGACGCAGAGTCCTGTTGAGTGTGGGGTTGCGTAAAGGCTCCCCCAGGGAGTTCAGGTGTACCCAAAGGCTTCCGCTGAGAGCACTTTTGGATGGCAGAAAGTGGCACCGTATGTGTTTTTTCGGGTCTAACTCGGGTTGAGCTTCTTGTTGCGGTTAGGGTTATGTTTAGGGTTGTTAGGAAAGAGTGAAGACGCAGAGTCCTGTTGAGTGTGGGGTTGCGTAAAGGCTCCCCCAGGGAGTTCAGGTGTACCCAAAGGCTTCCGCTCAGAGCACTTTTAGACGGCAGAAAGTGGCACCGTACGTGTTTTTTCGGGTCTAACTCGGGTTGAGCTTCTTGTGCCGGTTAGGGTTATGTTTAGGGTTGTTAGGAAAGAGTGAAGACGCAGAGTCCTGTTGAGTGTGGGGTTGCGTAAAGGCTCCCCCAGGGAGTTCAGGTGTACCCAAAGGCTTCCGCTGAGAGCACTTTTTGATGGCAGAAAGTGGCACCGTACGTGTTTTTTCGGGTCTAACTCGGGTTGAGCTTCTTGTTGCGGTTAGGGTTATGTTTAGGGTTGTTAGGAAAGAGTGAAGACGCAGAGTCCTGTTGAGTGTGGGGTTGCGTAAAGGCTCCCCCAGGGAGTTCAGGTGTACCCAAAGGCTTCCGCTGAGAGCACTTTTTGATGGCAGAAAGTGGCACCGTACGTGTTTTTTCGGGTCTAACTCGGGTTGAGCTTCTTGTTGCGGTTAGGGTTATGTTTAGGGTTGTTAGGAAAGGGTGAAGACGCAGAGTCCTGTTGAGTGTGGGGTTGCGTAAAGGCTCCCCCAGGGAGTTCAGGTGACAAGACGCAGAGTCCTGTTGAGTGTGGGGTTGCGTAAAGGCTCCCCCAGGGAGTTCAGGTGTACCCAAAGGCTTCCGCTGAGAGCACTTTTTGATGGCAGAAAGTGGCACCGTACGTGTTTTTTCGGGTCTAACTCGGGTTCAGCTTCTTGTTGCGGTTAGGGTTATGTTTAGGGTTGTTAGGAAAGAGTGAAGACGCAGAGTCCTGTTGAGTGTGGGGTTGCGTAAAGGCTCCCCCAGGGAGTTCAGGTGTACCCAAAGGCTTCCGCTGAGAGCACTTTTTGATGCAGAAAGTGGCACCGTACGTGTTTTTTCGGGTCTAACTCGGGTTCAGCTTCTTGTTGCGGTTAGGGTTATGTTTAGGGTTGTTAGGAAAGAGTGAAGACGCAGAGTCCTGTTGAGTGTGGGGTTGCGTAAAGGCTCCCCCAGGGAGTTCAGGTGTACCCAAAGGCTTCCGCTGAGAGCACTTTTTGATGGCAGAAAGTGGCACCGTACGTGTTTTTTCGGGTCTAACTCGGGTTCAGCTTCTTGTTGCGGTTAGGGTTATGTTTAGGGTTGTTAGGAAAGAGTGAAGACGCAGAGTCCTGTTGAGTGTGGGGTTGCGTAAAGGCTCCCCCAGGGAGTTCAGGTGTACCCAAAGGCTTCCGCTGAGAGCACTTTTTGATGGCAGAAAGTGGCACCGTACGTGTTTTTTCGGGTCTAACTCGGGTTCAGCTTCTTGTTGCGGTTAGGGTTATGTTTAGGGTTGTTAGGAAAGAGTGAAGACGCAGAGTCCTGTTGAGTGTGGGGTTGCGTAAAGGCTCCCCCAGGGAGTTCAGGTGTACCCAAAGGCTTCCGCTGAGAGCACTTTTTGATGGCAGAAAGTGGCACCGTACGTGTTTTTTCGGGTCTAACTCGGGTTCAGCTTCTTGTTGCGGTTAGGGTTATGTTTAGGGTTGTTAGGAAAGAGTGAAGACGCAGAGTCCTGTTGAGTGTGGGGTTGCGTAAAGGCTCCCCCAGGGAGTTCAGGTGTACCCAAAGGCTTCCGCTGAGAGCACTTTTTGATGGCAGAAAGTGGCACCGTACGTGTTTTTTCGGGTCTAACTCGGGTTGAGCTTCTTGTTGCGGTTAGGGTTATGTTTAGGGTTGTTAGGAAAGAGTGAAGACGCAGAGTCCTGTTGAGTGTGGGGTTGCGTAAAGGCTCCCCCAGGGAGTTCAGGTGTACCCAAAGGCTTCCGCTGAGAGCACTTTTTGATGGCAGAAAGTGGCACCGTACGTGTTTTTTCGGGTCTAACTCGGGTTCAGCTTCTTGTTGCGGTTAGGGTTATGTTTAGGGTTGTTAGGAAAGAGTGAAGACGCAGAGTCCTGTTGAGTGTGGGGTTGCGTAAAGGCTCCCCCAGGGAGTTCAGGTGTACCCAAAGGCTTCCGCTGAGAGCACTTTTTGATGGCAGAAAGTGGCACCGTACGTGTTTTTTCGGGTCTAACTCGGGTTGAGCTTCTTGTTGCGGTTAGGGTTATGTTTAGGGTTGTTAGGAAAGAGTGAAGACGCAGAGTCCTGTTGAGTGTGGGGTTGCGTAAAGGCTCCCCCAGGGAGTTCAGGTGTACCCAAAGGCTTCCGCTGAGAGCACTTTTTGATGGCAGAAAGTGGCACCGTACGTGTTTTTTCGGGTCTAACTCGGGTTCAGCTTCTTGTTGCGGTTAGGGTTATGTTTAGGGTTGTTAGGAAAGAGTGAAGACGCAGAGTCCTGTTGAGTGTGGGGTTGCGTAAAGGCTCCCCCAGGGAGTTCAGGTGTACCCAAAGGCTTCCGCTGAGAGCACTTTTTGATGGCAGAAAGTGGCACCGTACGTGTTTTTTCGGGTCTAACTCGGGTTCAGCTTCTTGTTGCGGTTAGGGTTATGTTTAGGGTTGTTAGGAAAGAGTGAAGACGCAGAGTCCTGTTGAGTGTGGGGTTGCGGAAAGGCTCCCCCAGGGAGTTCAGGTGTACCCAAAGGCTTCCGCTGAGAGCACTTTTTGATGGCAGAAAGTGGCACCGTACGTGTTTTTTCGGGTCTAACTCGGGTTCAGCTTCTTGTTGCGGTTAGGGTTATGTTTAGGGTTGTTAGGAAAGAGTGAAGACACAGAGTCCTGTTGAGTGTGGGGTTGCGTAAAGGCTCCCCCAGGGAGTTCAGGTGTACCCAAAGGCTTCCGCTGAGAGCACTTTTTGATGGCAGAAAGTGGCACCGTACGTGTTTTTTCGGGTCTAACTCGGGTTGAGCTTCTTGTTGCGGTTAGGGTTATGTTTAGGGTTGTTAGGAAAGAGTGAAGACGCAGAGTCCTGTTGAGTGTGGGGTTGCGTAAAGGCTCCCCCAGGGAGTTCAGGTGTACCCAAAGGCTTCCGCTGAGAGCACTTTTTGATGGCAGAAAGTGGCACCGTACGTGTTTTTTCGGGTCTAACTCGGGTTCAGCTTCTTGTTGCGGTTAGGGTTATGTTCAGGGTTGTTAGGAAAGAGTGAAGACGCAGAGTCCTGTTGAGTGTGGGGTTGCGTAAAGGCTCCCCCAGGGAGTTCAGGTGTACCCAAAGGCTTCCGCTGAGAGCACTTTTTGATGGCAGAAAGTGGCACCGTACGTGTTTTTTCGGGTCTAACTCGGGTTGAGCTTCTTGTTGCGGTTAGGGTTATGTTTAGGGTTGTTAGGAAAGAGTGAAGACGCAGAGTCCTGTTGAGTGTGGGGTTGCGTAAAGGCTCCCCCAGGGAGTTCAGGTGTACCCAAAGGCTTCCGCTGAGAGCACTTTTTGATGGCAGAAAGTGGCACCGTACGTGTTTTTTCGGGTCTAACTCGGGTTCAGCTTCTTGTTGCGGTTAGGGTTATGTTTAGGGTTGTTAGGAAAGAGTGAAGACGCAGAGTCCTGTTGAGTGTGGGGTTGCGTAAAGGCTCCCCCAGGGAGTTCAGGTGTACCCAAAGGCTTCCGCTGAGAGCACTTTTGATGGCAGAAAGTGGCACCGTACGTGTTTTTTCGGGTCTAACTCGGGTTCAGCTTCTTGTTGCGGTTAGGGTTATGTTTAGGGTTGTTAGGAAAGAGTGAAGACGCAGAGTCCTGTTGAGTGTGGGGTTGCGGAAAGGCTCCCCCAGGGAGTTCAGGTGTACCCAAAGGCTTCCGCTGAGAGCACTTTTTGATGGCAGAAAGTGGCACCGTACGTGTTTTTTCGGGTCTAACTCGGGTTCAGCTTCTTGTTGCGGTTAGGGTTATGTTTAGGGTTGTTAGGAAAGAGTGAAGACACAGAGTCCTGTTGAGTGTGGGGTTGCGTAAAGGCTCCCCCAGGGAGTTCAGGTGTACCCAAAGGCTTCCGCTGAGAGCACTTTTTGATGGCAGAAAGTGGCACCGTACGTGTTTTTTCGGGTCTAACTCGGGTTGAGCTTCTTGTTGCGGTTAGGGTTATGTTTAGGGTTGTTAGGAAAGAGTGAAGACGCAGAGTCCTGTTGAGTGTGGGGTTGCGTAAAGGCTCCCCCAGGGAGTTCAGGTGTACCCAAAGGCTTCCGCTGAGAGCACTTTTTGATGGCAGAAAGTGGCACCGTACGTGTTTTTTCGGGTCTAACTCGGGTTCAGCTTCTTGTTGCGGTTAGGGTTATGTTCAGGGTTGTTAGGAAAGAGTGAAGACGCAGAGTCCTGTTGAGTGTGGGGTTGCGTAAAGGCTCCCCCAGGGAGTTCAGGTGTACCCAAAGGCTTCCGCTGAGAGCACTTTTTGATGGCAGAAAGTGGCACCGTACGTGTTTTTTCGGGTCTAACTCGGGTTGAGCTTCTTGTTGCGGTTAGGGTTATGTTTAGGGTTGTTAGGAAAGAGTGAAGACGCAGAGTCCTGTTGAGTGTGGGGTTGCGTAAAGGCTCCCCCAGGGAGTTCAGGTGTACCCAAAGGCTTCCGCTGAGAGCACTTTTTGATGGCAGAAAGTGGCACCGTACGTGTTTTTTCGGGTCTAACTCGGGTTCAGCTTCTTGTTGCGGTTAGGGTTATGTTTAGGGTTGTTAGGAAAGAGTGAAGACGCAGAGTCCTGTTGAGTGTGGGGTTGCGTAAAGGCTCCCCCAGGGAGTTCAGGTGTACCCAAAGGCTTCCGCTGAGAGCACTTTTTGATGGCAGAAAGTGGCACCGTACGTGTTTTTTCGGGTCTAACTCGGGTTCAGCTTCTTGTTGCGGTTAGGGTTATGTTTAGGGTTGTTAGGAAAGAGTGAAGACGCAGAGTCCTGTTGAGTGTGGGGTTGCGTAAAGGCTCCCCCAGGGAGTTCAGGTGTACCCAAAGGCTTCCGCTGAGAGCACTTTTTGATGGCAGAAAGTGGCACCGTACGTGTTTTTTCGGGTCTAACTCGGGTTCAGCTTCTTGTTGCGGTTAGGGTTATGTTTAGGGTTGTTAGGAAAGAGTGAAGACGCAGAGTCCTGTTGAGTGTGGGGTTGCGTAAAGGCTCCCCCAGGGAGTTCAGGTGTACCCAAGGGCTTCCGCTGAGAGCACTTTTTGATGGCAGAAAGTGGCACCGTACGTGTTTTTTCGGGTCTAACTCGGGTTCAGCTTCTTGTTGCGGTTAGGGTTATGTTTAGGGTTGTTAGGAAAGAGTGAAGACGCAGAGTCCTGTTGAGTGTGGGGTTGCGTAAAGGCTCCCCCAGGGAGTTCAGGTGTACCCAAAGGCTTCCGCTGAGAGCACTTTTTGATGGCAGAAAGTGGCACCGTACGTGTTTTTTCGGGTCTAACTCGGGTTCAGCTTCTTGTTGCGGTTAGGGTTATGTTTAGGGTTGTTAGGAAAGAGTGAAGACGCAGAGTCCTGTTGAGTGTGGGGTTGCGTAAAGGCTCCCCCAGGGAGTTCAGGTGTACCCAAAGGCTTCCGCTGAGAGCACTTTTTGATGGCAGAAAGTGGCACCGTACGTGTTTTTTCGGGTCTAACTCGGGTTCAGCTTCTTGTTGCGGTTAGGGTTATGTTTAGGGTTGTTAGGAAAGAGTGAAGACGCAGAGTCCTGTTGAGTGTGGGGTTGCGTAAAGGCTCCCCCAGGGAGTTCAGGTGTACCCAAAGGCTTCCGCTGAGAGCACTTTTTGATGGCAGAAAGTGGCACCGTACGTGTTTTTTCGGGTCTAACTCGGGTTCAGCTTCTTGTTGCGGTTAGGGTTATGTTTAGGGTTGTTAGGAAAGAGTGAAGACGCAGAGTCCTGTTGAGTGTGGGGTTGCGTAAAGGCTCCCCCAGGGAGTTCAGGTGTACCCAAAGGCTTCCGCTGAGAGCACTTTTTGATGGCAGAAAGTGGCACCGTACGTGTTTTTCGGGTCTAACTCGGGTTCAGCTTCTTGTTGCGGTTAGGGTTATGTTTAGGGTTGTTAGGAAAGAGTGAAGACGCAGAGTCCTGTTGAGTGTGGGGTTGCGTAAAGGCTCCCCCAGGGAGTTCAAGTGTACCCAAAGGCTTCCGCTGAGAGCACTTTTTGATGGCAGAAAGTGGCACCGTACGTGTTTTTTCGGGTCTAACTCGGGTTCAGCTTCTTGTTGCGGTTAGGGTTATGTTTAGGGTTGTTAGGAAAGAGTGAAGACGCAGAGTCCTGTTGAGTGTGGGGTTGCGTAAAGGCTCCCCCAGGGAGTTCAGGTGTACCCAAAGGCTTCCGCTGAGAGCACTTTTTGATGGCAGAAAGTGGCACCGTACGTGTTTTTTCGGGTCTAACTCGGGTTGAGCTTCTTGTTGCGGTTAGGGTTATGTTCAGGGTTGTTAGGAAAGAGTGAAGACGCAGAGTCCTGTTGAGTGTGGGGTTGCGTAAAGGCTCCCCCAGGGAGTTCAGGTGTACCCAAAGGCTTCCGCTGAGAGCACTTTTTGATGGCAGAAAGTGGCACCGTACGTGTTTTTTCGGGTCTAACTCGGGTTCAGCTTCTTGTTGCGGTTAGGGTTATGTTTAGGGTTGTTAGGAAAGAGTGAAGACGCAGAGTCCTGTTGAGTGTGGGGTTGCGTAAAGGCTCCCCCAGGGAGTTCAGGTGTACCCAAAGGCTTCCACTGAGAGCACTTTTTGATGGCAGAAAGTGGCACCGTACGTGTTTTTTCGGGTCTAACTCGGGTTCAGCTTCTTGTTGCGGTTAGGGTTATGTTTAGGGTTGTTAGGAAAGAGTGAAGACGCAGAGTCCTGTTGAGTGTGGGGTTGCGTAAAGGCTCCCCCAGGGAGTTCAGGTGTACCCAAAGGCTTCCGCTGAGAGCACTTTTTGATGGCAGAAAGTGGCACCGTACGTGTTTTTTCGGGTCTAACTCGGGTTCAGCTTCTTGTTGCGGTTAGGGTTATGTTTAGGGTTGTTAGGAAAGAGTGAAGACGCAGAGTCCTGTTGAGTGTGGGGTTGCGTAAAGGCTCCCCCAGGGAGTTCAAGTGTACCCAAAGGCTTCCGCTGAGAGCACTTTTTGATGGCAGAAAGTGGCACCGTACGTGTTTTTTCGGGTCTAACTCGGGTTCAGCTTCTTGTTGCGGTTAGGGTTATGTTTAGGGTTGTTGGGAAAGAGTGAAGACGCAGAGTCCTGTTGAGTGTGGGGTTGCGTAAAGGCTCCCCCAGGGAGTTCAGGTGTACCCAAAGGCTTCCGCTGAGAGCACTTTTTGATGGCAGAAAGTGGCACCGTACGTGTTTTTTCGGGTCTAACTCGGGTTGAGCTTCTTGTTGCGGTTAGGGTTATGTTTAGGGTTGTTAGGAAAGAGTGAAGACGCAGAGTCCTGTTGAGTGTGGGGTTGCGTAAAGGCTCCCCCAGGGAGTTCAAGTGTACCCAAAGGCTTCCGCTGAGAGCACTTTTTGACGGCAGAAAGTGGCACCGTACGTGTTTTTTCGGGTCTAACTCGGGTTGAGCTTCTTGTTGCGGTTAGGGTTATGTTTAGGGTTGTTAGGAAAGAGTGAAGACGCAGAGTCCTGTTGAGTGTGGGGTTGCGTAAAGGCTCCCCCAGGGAGTTCAGGTGTACCCAAAGGCTTCCGCTGAGAGCACTTTTTGATGGCAGAAAGTGGCACCGTACGTGTTTTTTCGGGTCTAACTCGGGTTCAGCTTCTTGTTGCGGTTAGGGTTATGTTTAGGGTTGTTAGGAAAGAGTGAAGACGCAGAGTCCTGTTGAGTGTGGGGTTGCGTAAAGGCTCCCCCAGGGAGTTCAAGTGTACCCAAAGGCTTCCGCTGAGAGCACTTTTTGATGGCAGAAAGTGGCACCGTACGTGTTTTTTCGGGTCTAACTCGGGTTGAGCTTCTTGTTGCGGTTAGGGTTATGTTTAGGGTTGTTAGGAAAGAGTGAAGACGCAGAGTCCTGTTGAGTGTGGGGTTGCGTAAAGGCTCCCCCAGGGAGTTCAGGTGTACCCAAAGGCTTCCGCTGAGAGCACTTTTTGATGGCAGAAAGTGGCACCGTACGTGTTTTTTCGGGTCTAACTCGGGTTCAGCTTCTTGTTGCGGTTAGGGTTATGTTTAGGGTTGTTAGGAAAGAGTGAAGACGCAGAGTCCTGTTGAGTGTGGGGTTGCGTAAAGGCTCCCCCAGGGAGTTCAGGTGTACCCAAAGGCTTCCGCTGAGAGCACTTTTTGATGGCAGAAAGTGGCACCGTACGTGTTTTTTCGGGTCTAACTCGGGTTGAGCTTCTTGTTGCGGTTAGGGTTATGTTTAGGGTTGTTAGGAAAGAGTGAAGACGCAGAGTCCTGTTGAGTGTGGGGTTGCGTAAAGGCTCCCCCAGGGAGTTCAAGTGTACCCAAAGGCTTCCGCTGAGAGCACTTTTTGATGGCAGAAAGTGGCACCGTACGTGTTTTTTCGGGTCTAACTCGGGTTGAGCTTCTTGTTGCGGTTAGGGTTATGTTTAGGGTTGTTAGGAAAGAGTGAAGACGCAGAGTCCTGTTGAGTGTGGGGTTGCGTAAAGGCTCCCCCAGGGAGTTCAGGTGTACCCAAAGGCTTCCGCTGAGAGCACTTTTTGATGGCAGAAAGTGGCACCGTACGTGTTTTTTCGGGTCTAACTCGGGTTCAGCTTCTTGTTGCGGTTAGGGTTATGTTTAGGGTTGTTAGGAAAGAGTGAAGACGCAGAGTCCTGTTGAGTGTGGGGTTGCGTAAAGGCTCCCCCAGGGAGTTCAGGTGTACCCAAAGGCTTCCGCTGAGAGCACTTTTTGATGGCAGAAAGTGGCACCGTACGTGTTTTTTCGGGTCTAACTCGGGTTCAGCTTCTTGTTGCGGTTAGGGTTATGTTTAGGGTTGTTAGGAAAGAGTGAAGACGCAGAGTCCTGTTGAGTGTGGGGTTGCGTAAAGGCTCCCCCAGGGAGTTCAAGTGTACCCAAAGGCTTCCGCTGAGAGCACTTTTTGATGGCAGAAAGTGGCACCGTACGTGTTTTTTCGGGTCTAACTCGGGTTCAGCTTCTTGTTGCGGTTAGGGTTATGTTTAGGGTTGTTAGGAAAGAGTGAAGACGCAGAGTCCTGTTGAGTGTGGGGTTGCGTAAAGGCTCCCCCAGGGAGTTCAGGTGTACCCAAAGGCTTCCGCTGAGAGCACTTTTGGATGGCAGAAAATGGCACCGTACGTGTTTTTTCGGGTCTAACTCGGGTTCACCTTCTTGTTGCGGTTAGGGTTATGTTTAGGGTTGTTAGGAAAGAGTGAAGACTCAGAGTCCTGTTGAGTGTGGGGTTGCGTAAAGGCTCCCCCAGGGAGTTCAGGTGTACCCAAAGGCTTCCGCTGAGAGCACTTTTTGATGGCAGAAAGTGGCACCGTACGTGTTTTTTCGGGTCTAACTCGGGTTGAGCTTCTTGTTGCGGTTAGGGATATGTTTAGGGTTGTTAGGAAAGAGTGAAGACGCAGAGTCCTGTTGAGTGTGGGGTTGCGTAAAGGCTCCCCCAGGGAGTTCAGGTGTACCCAAAGGCTTCCGCTGAGAGCACTTTTTGATGGCAGAAAGTGGCACCGTACGTGTTTTTTCGGGTCTAACTCGGGTTCAGCTTCTTGTTGCGGTTAGGGTTATGTTTAGGGTTGTTAGGAAAGAGTGAAGACGCAGAGTCCTGTTGAGTGTGGGGTTGCGTAAAGGCTCCCCCAGGGAGTTCAGGTGTACCCAAAGGCTTCCGCTGAGAGCACTTTTTGATGGCAGAAAGTGGCACCGTACGTGTTTTTTCGGGTCTAACTCGGGTTCAGCTTCTTGTTGCGGTTAGGGTTATGTTTAGGGTTGTTAGGAAAGAGTGAAGACGCAGAGTCCTGTTGAGTGTGGGGTTGCGTAAAGACTCCCCCAGGGAGTTCAGGTGTGCCCAAAGGCTTCCGCTGAGAGCACTTTTTGATGGCAGAAAGTGGCACCGTACGTGTTTTTTCGGGTCTAACTCCGGGTTCAGCTTCTTGTTGCGGTTAGGGTTATGTTTAGGGTTGTTAGGAAAGAGTGAAGACTCAGAGTCCTGTTGAGTGTGGGGTTGCGTAAAGGCTCCCCCAGGGAGTTCAGGTGTACCCAAAGGCTTCCGCTGAGAGCACTTTTTGATGGCAGAAAGTGGCACCGTACGTGTTTTTTCGGGTCTAACTCGGGTTCAGCTTCTTGTTGCGGTTAGGGTTATGTTTAGGGTTGTTAGGAAAGAGTGAAGACGCAGAGTCCTGTTGAGTGTGGGGTTGCGTAAAGGCTCCCCCAGGGAGTTCAGGTGTACCCAAAGGCTTCCGCTGAGAGCACTTTTTGATGGCAGAAAGTGGCACCGTACGTGTTTTTTCGGGTCTAACTCGGGTTCAGCTTCTTGTTGCGGTTAGGGTTATGTTTAGGGTTGTTAGGAAAGAGTGAAGACGCAGAGTCCTGTTGAGTGTGGGGTTGCGTAAAGGCTCCCCCAGGGAGTTCAAGTGTACCCAAAGGCTTCCGCTGAGAGCACTTTTTGATGGCAGAAAGTGGCACCGTACGTGTTTTTTCGGGTCTAACTCGGGTTCAGCTTCTTGTTGCGGTTAGGGTTATGTTTAGGGTTGTTAGGAAAGAGTGAAGACGCAGAGTCCTGTTGAGTGTGGGGTTGCGTAAAGGCTCCCCCAGGGAGTTCAGGTGTACCCAAAGGCTTCCGCTGAGAGCACTTTTTGATGGCAGAAAGTGGCACCGTACGTGTTTTTTCGGGTCTAACTCGGGTTCAGCTTCTTGTTGCGGTTAGGGTTATGTTTAGGGTTGTTAGGAAAGAGTGAAGACTCAGAGTCCTGTTGAGTGTGGGGTTGCGTAAAGGCTCCCCCAGGGAGTTCAGGTGTACCCAAAGGCTTCCGCTGAGAGCACTTTTTGATGGCAGAAAGTGGCACCGTACGTGTTTTTTCGGGTCTAACTCGGGTTGAGCTTCTTGTTGCGGTTAGGGTTATGTTTAGGGTTGTTAGGAAAGAGTGAAGACGCAGAGTCCTGTTGAGTGTGGGGTTGCGTAAAGGCTCCCCCAGGGAGTTCAGGTGTACCCAAAGGCTTCCGCTGAGAGCACTTTTTGATGGCAGAAAGTGGCACCGTACGTGTTTTTTCGGGTCTAACTCGGGTTGAGCTTCTTGTTGCGGTTAGGGTTATGTTTAGGCTTGTTAGGAAAGAGTGAAGACGCAGAGTCCTGTTGAGTGTGGGGTTGCGTAAAGGCTCCCCCAGGGAGTTCAAGTGTACCCAAAGGCTTCCGCTGAGAGCACTTTTTGACGGCAGAAAGTGGCACCGTACGTGTTTTTTCGGGTCTAACTCGGGTTCAGCTTCTTGTTGCGGTTAGGGTTATGTTTAGGGTTGTTAGGAAAGAGTGAAGACGCAGAGTCCTGTTGAGTGTGGGGTTGCGTAAAGGCTCCCCCAGGGAGTTCAGGTGTACCCAAAGGCTTCCGCTGAGAGCACTTTTTGATGGCAGAAAGTGGCACCGTACGTGTTTTTTCGGGTCTAACTCGGGTTGAGCTTCTTGTTGCGGTTAGGGATATGTTTAGGGTTGTTAGGAAAGAGTGAAGACGCAGAGTCCTGTTGAGTGTGGGGTTGCGTAAAGGCTCCCCCAGGGAGTTCAGGTGTACCCAAAGGCTTCCGCTGAGAGCACTTTTTGATGGCAGAAAGTGGCACCGTACGTGTTTTTTCGGGTCTAACTCGGGTTCAGCTTCTTGTTGCGGTTAGGGTTATGTTTAGGGTTGTTAGGAAAGAGTGAAGACGCAGAGTCCTGTTGAGTGTGGGGTTGCGTAAAGGCTCCCCCAGGGAGTTCAGGTGTGCCCAAAGGCTTCCGCTGAGAGCACTTTTTGATGGCAGAAAGTGGCACCGTACGTGTTTTTTCGGGTCTAACTCCGGTTCAGCTTCTTGTTGCGGTTAGGGTTATGTTTAGGGTTGTTAGGAAAGAGTGAAGACGCAGAGTCCTGTTGAGTGTGGGGTTGCGTAAAGGCTCCCCCAGGGAGTTCAGGTGTACCCAAAGGCTTCCGCTGAGAGCACTTTTTGATGGCAGAAAGTGGCACCGTACGTGTTTTTTCGGGTCTAACTCGGGTTCAGCTTCTTGTTGCGGTTAGGGTTATGTTCAGGGTTGTTAGGAAAGAGTGAAGACGCAGAGTCCTGTTGAGTGTGGGGTTGCGTAAAGGCTCCCCCAGGGAGTTCAGGTGTACCCAAAGGCTTCCGCTGAGAGCACTTTTTGATGGCAGAAAGTGGCACCGTACGTGTTTTTTCGGGTCTAACTCGGGTTGAGCTTCTTGTTGCGGTTAGGGTTATGTTTAGGGTTGTTAGGAAAGAGTGAAGACGCAGAGTCCTGTTGAGTGTGGGGTTGCGTAAAGGCTCCCCCAGGGAGTTCAGGTGTACCCAAAGGCTTCCGCTGAGAGCACTTTTTGATGGCAGAAAGTGGCACCGTACGTGTTTTTTCGGGTCTAACTCGGGTTCAGCTTCTTGTTGCGGTTAGGGTTATGTTTAGGGTTGTTAGGAAAGAGTGAAGACGCAGAGTCCTGTTGAGTGTGGGGTTGCGTAAAGGCTCCCCCAGGGAGTTCAGGTGTACCCAAAGGCTTCCGCTGAGAGCACTTTTTGATGGCAGAAAGTGGCACCGTACGTGTTTTTTCGGGTCTAACTCGGGTTCAGCTTCTTGTTGCGGTTAGGGTTATGTTTAGGGTTGTTAGGAAAGAGTGAAGAC
>NW_028153992.1:600000-788000 GCF_964211835.1 Anser anser | reverse complement strand
TACTGCATCCCCAGTGGTGCCAGTGCACTCTCTGGACTCACAGCACTGCATCCCCAGTGGTGCCAGTGCACTCTCTGGACTCACTGTAGTACATCCCCAATTTTGTCAGTGTACTCTCTGCACTCACTGCAGTGCATCCCCAGTGGTGCCAGTGCACTCTCTGGACTCACTGCACTGCATCCCCAGTGGTGCCAATGCACTCTCTAGAGTCACTGCACTGCATCCCCAGTGGTGCCAGTGCACTCTCTGGACTCACCGCACTGCATCCGGAGTGGTGCCAGTGCACTCTCTGGACTCACTGCGCTGCATCTCCAGTGGTGCCAGTGCACTCTCTGGACTCACTGCACTGCATCCCCAGTGGTGCCAGTGCACTCTCTGTAGTCATTGCGCTGCATCCCCAGTGGTGCCAGGGCACTCGGTGGACTCACTGCACTGCATCCCCAGTGGTGCCAGTGCACTCTCTGGAGTCACTGCAGTGGTTCCCCAGTGGTGCCAGTGCACTCTCTGGACTCACTGCACTGCATCCACAGTGGTGCCGGTGCACTCTCTAGAGTCACTGCAGTGCATCCCCAGTGGTGCCAGTGCACTCTCTGGAGTCTCTGCAGTGCATCTCCAGTGGTGCCAGTGCACTCTCTGGACTCGCTGCACTGCATCCCCAGTGGTGCCAGTGCACTCTGTGGACTCACTGTACTGCATCCCCAGTGGTGCCAGTGCACTCTCTGGACTCACTGCACTGCATCCCCAGTGGTGCCATTGCACTCTCTGGAGTCACTGCACTGCATCCCCAGTGGTGCCAGTGCACTCTCTGGACTCACTGCACTGCATCCCCAGTGGTGCCAGTGCACTCTCTGGAGTCTCTGCAGTGCATCCCCAGTGGTGCCAGTGCACTCTGTGGACTCACTGTACTGCATCCCCAGGGTGCCAGTGCACTCTCTGGACTCACCGCACTGCATCCAGAGTGGTGCCAGTCCACTCTCTGGACTCACCGCACTGCATCCAGAGTGGTGCCAGTGCACTCTCTGGACTCACTGCAGTGCATCCCCAGTGGTGCCAGTGCACTCTCTGGACTCACTGCACTGCATCCCAAGTGGTGCCAGTGCACTCTCTGGACTCACAGCACTGCATCCCCAGTGGTGCCAGTGCACTCTCTGTAGTCATTGCGCTGCATCCCCAGTGGTGCCAGTGCAATCTCTGGACTCACTGCACTGCATCCCCAGTGGGGCCAGTGCACTCTCTGGACTCACTACACTGCATCCCCAGTGGTACCAGTGCACTCTATGGACTCACTGCACTGCATCCCCAGTGGTGCCAGTGCACTCTCTGGACTCACTGCAGTGCATCCCCAGTGGTGCCAATTCACTCTCTGGACTCACTGCACTGCATCCCCAAGGTGCAAGTGCACTCTCTGGACTCACTACACTGCATCCCCAGTGGTGCCAGTGCACTCTCTGGACTCACTGCAGTGCATCCCCAGTGGTGCCAGTGCACTCTCTGGACTCACTGCACTACATCCCCAGTGGTGCCAGTGCACTCTCTGGACTCACTGCACTGCATCACCAGTGGTGCCAGTGCACTCTCTGGAGTCACTGCACTGCATCCCCAGTGGTTCCAGTGCACTCTCTAGACTCACTGCACTGCATCCCCAGAGGTGCCAGTGCACTCTCTGGACTCACTGCACTACATCCCCAGTGGTGCCAGTGCACTCTCTGGAGTCTCTGCAGTGCATCCCCAGTGGTGCCAGTGCACTCTCTGGACTCACTGTACTGCATCCCCAGTGGTGCCAGTGCACTCTCTGGACTCACTGCAGTACATCCCCAATGGTGCCAGTGTACTCTCTGCACTCACTGCAGTGCATCCCCAGTGGTGCCAGTGCACTCTCTGGACTCACTGCAGTGCATCCCCAGTGGTGCCAGTTCACTCTCTGGAGTCACTGTACTGCATCCCCAATTGATCCAGTGCACTCTGTGGACTCACTGCAGTGCATCCCCAGTGGTGCCAGTGCACTCTCTGGACTCACTGCAGTGCATCCCCAGTGGTGCCAGTTCACTCTCTGGAGTCACTGTACTGCATCCCCAATTGATCCAGTGCACTCTCTGGACTCACTGCAGTGCATCCCCAGTGGTGCCAGTGCACTCTCTGGACTCACTGCACTGCATTCCCAGTGGTGCCAGTGCACTCTCTGGACTAACTGTACTGCATCCCCAATTGATCCAGTGCACTCTCTGGACTCACTGCACTGCATCCCCAGTGGTGCCAGTGCACTCTCTGGACTCACTGCACTGCATCCCCAGTGGTGCCAGTGCTCTCTCTGGACTCACTGCACTGCATCACCAGTGGTGCCAGTGCACTCTCTGGACTCACTGCAGTGCATCCCCAGTGGTGCCAGTGCACTCTCTGGACTCACTGCACTGCATCCCCAGTGGTGCCGGTGCACTCTCTAGAGTCACTGCAGGGCATCCCCAGTGGTGCCAGTGCACTCTCTGGAGTCTCTGCAGTGCATCTCCAGTGGTGCCAGTGCACTCTCTGGACTCGCTGCACTGCATCCCCAGTGGTGCCAGTGCACTCTGTGGACTCACTGTACTGCATCCCCAGTGGTGCCAGTGCACTATCTGGACTCACTGCACTGCATCCCCAGTGGTGCCATTGCACTCTCTGGACTCACTGCACTGCATCCCCAGTGGTGCCAGTGCACTCTCTGGACTCACTGCACTGCATCCCCAGTGGTGCCAGTGCACTCTCTGGAGTCTCTGCAGTGCATCCCCAGTGGTGCCAGTGCACTCTGTGGACTCACTGTACTGCATCCCCAGGGTGCCAGTGCACTCTCTGGACTCACCGCACTGCATCCAGAGTGGTGCCAGTCCACTCTCTGGACTCACCGCACTGCATCCAGAGTGGTGCCAGTGCACTCTCTGGACTCACTGCAGTGCATCCCCAGTGGTGCCAGTGCACTCTCTGGACTCACTGCACTGCATCCCAAGTGGTGCCAGTGCACTCTCTGGACTCACAGCACTGCATCCCCAGTGGTGCCAGTGCACTCTCTGTAGTCATTGCGCTGCATCCCCAGTGGTGCCAGTGCAATCTCTGGACTCACTGCACTGCATCCCCAGTGGGGCCAGTGAACTCTCTGGACTAACTGCACTGCATCCCCAGTGGTACCAGTGCACTCTATGGACTCACTGCACTGCATCCCCAGTGGTGCCAGTGCACTCTCTGGACTCACTGCAGTGCATCCCCAGTGGTGCCAATTCACTCTCTGGACTCACTGCACTGCATCCCCAAGGTGCAAGTGCACTCTCTGGACTCACTACACTGCATCCCCAGTGGTGCCAGTGCACTCTCTGGACTCACTGCAGTGCATCCCCAGTGGTGCCAGTGCACTCTCTGGACTCACTGTACTGCATCCCCAGTGGTGCCAGTGCACTCTCTGGACTCACTGCAGTGCATCCCCAGTGGTGCCAGTTCACTCTCTGGAGTCACTGTACTGCATCCCCAATTGATCCAGTGCACTCTCTGGACTCACTGCAGTGCATCCCCAGTGGTGCCAGTGCACTCTCTGGACTCACCGCACTGCATCCAGAGTGGTGCCAGTGCACTCTCTGGACTCACTGCACTGCATTCCCAGTGGTGCCAGTGCACTCTCTGGACTAACTGTACTGCATCCCCAATTGATCCAGTGCACTCTCTGGACTCACTGCACTGCATCCCCAGTGGTGCCAGTGCACTCTCTGGACTCACTGCACTGCATCCCCAGTGGTGCCAGTGCTCTCTCTGGACTCACTGCACTGCATCACCAGTGGTGCCAGTGCACTCTCTGGACTCACTGCAGTGCATCCCCAGTGGTGCCAGTGCACTCTCTGGACTCACTGCACTGCATCCCCAGTGGTGCCGGTGCACTCTCTAGAGTCACTGCAGTGCATCCCCAGTGGTGCCAGTGCACTCTCTGGAGTCTCTGCAGTGCATCTCCAGTGGTGCCAGTGCACTCTCTGGACTCGCTGCACTGCATCCCCAGTGGTGCCAGTGCACTCTGTGGACTCACTGTACTGCATCCCCAGTGGTGCCAGTGCACTCTCTGGACTCACTGCACTGCATCCCCAGTGGTGCCATTGCACTCTCTGGAGTCACTGCACTGCATCCCCAGTGGTGCCAGTGCACTCTCTGGACTCACTGCACTGCATCCCCAGTGGTGCCAGTGCACTCTCTGGAGTCTCTGCAGTGCATCCCCAGTGGTGCCAGTGCACTCTGTGGACTCACTGTACTGCATCCCCAGGGTGCCAGTGCACTCTCTGGACTCACCGCACTGCATCCAGAGTGGTGCCAGTCCACTCTCTGGACTCACCGCACTGCATCCAGAGTGGTGCCAGTGCACTCTCTGGACTCACTGCAGTGCATCCCCAGTGGTGCCAGTGCACTCTCTGGACTCACTGCACTGCATCCCAAGTGGTGCCAGTGCACTCTCTGGACTCACAGCACTGCATCCCCAGTGGTGCCAGTGCACTCTCTGGACTCACTGCAGTGCATCCCCAGTGGTGCCAGTGCAATCTCTGGACTCACTGCACTGCATCCCAAAGGGGCCAGTGAACTCTCTGGACTAACTGCACTGCATCCCCAGTGGTACCAGTGCACTCTATGGACTCACTGCACTGCATCCCCAGTGGTGCCAGTGCACTCTCTGGACTCACTGCAGTGCATCCCCAGTGGTGCCAATTCACTCTCTGGACTCACTGCACTGCATCCCCAAGGTGCAAGTGCACTCTCTGGACTCACTACACTGCATCCCCAGTGGTGCCAGTGCACTCTCTGGACTCACTGCACTGCATCCCCAGTGGTGCCAGTGCACTCTCTGGACTCACTGCACTACATCCCCAGTGGTGCCAGTGCACTCTCTGGACTCACTGCACTGCATCACCAGTGGTGCCAGTGCACTCTCTGGAGTCACTGCACTGCATCCCCAGTGGTTCCAGTGCACTCTCTGGACTCACTGCACTGCATCCCCAGAGGTGCCAGTGCACTCTCTGGACTCACTGCACTACATCCCCAGTGGTGCCAGTGCACTCTCTGGAGTCTCTGCAGTGCATCCCCAGTGGTGCCAGTGCACTCTCTGGACTCACTGTACTGCATCCCCAGTGGTGCCAGTGCACTCTCTGGACTCACTGCAGTACATCCCCAATGGTGCCAGTGTACTCTCTGCACTCACTGCAGTGCATCCCCAGTGGTGCCAGTGCACTCTCTGGACTCACTGCAGTGCATCCCCAGTGGTGCCAGTTCACTCTCTGGAGTCACTGTACTGCATCCCAATTGATCCAGTGCACTCTCTGGACTCACTGCAGTGCATCCCCAGTGGTGCCAGTGCACTCTCTGGACTCACCGCACTGCATCCAGAGTGGTGCCAGTGCACTCTCTGGACTCACTGCACTGCATTCCCAGTGGTGCCAGTGCACTCTCTGGACTAACTGTACTGCATCCCCAATTGATCCAGTGCACTCTCTGGACTCACTGCACTGCATCCCCAGTGGTGCCAGTGCACTCTCTGGACTCACTGCACTGCATCCCCAGTGGTGCCAGTGCTCTCTCTGGACTCACTGCACTGCATCACCATTGGTGCCAGTGCACTCTCTGGACTCACTGCAGTGCATCCCCAGTGGTGCCAGTGCACTCTCTGGACTCACTGCACTGCATCCCCAGTGGTGCCAATGCACTCTCTAGAGTCACTGCAGTGCATCCCCAGTGGTGCCAGTGCACTCTCTGGACTCACTGCACTGCATCCCCAGTGGTGCCAGTGCACTCTCTGGACTCACTGCACTGCATCCCCAGTGGTGCCAGTGCACTCTCTGTAGTCATTGCGCTGCATCCCCAGTGGTGCCAGGGCACTCGGTGGACTCACTGCAATGCATCCCCAGTGGTGCCAGTGCACTCTCTGGAGTCACTGCAGTGCTTCCCCAGTGGTGCCAGTGCACTCTCTGGACTCACTGCACTGCATCCACAGTGGTGCCGGTGCTCCCTCTAGAGTCACTGCAGTGCATCCCCAGTGGTGACAGTGCACTCTCTGGAGTCTCTGCAGTGCATCTCCAGTGGTGCCAGTGCACTCTCTGGACTCGCTGCACTGCATCCCCAGTGGTGCCAGTGCACTCTGTGGACTCACTGTACTGCATCCCCAGTGGTGCCAGTGCACTCTCTGGACTCACTGCACTGCATCCCCAGTGGTGCCATTGCACTCTCTGGAGTCACTGCACTGCATCCCCAGTGGTGCCAGTGCACTCTCTGGACTCACTGCACTGCATCCCCAGTGGTGCCAGTGCACTCTCTGGACTTACAGCACTGCATCCCCAGTGGTGCCAGTGCACTCTGTGGACTCACTGTACTGCATCACCAGGGTGCCAGTGCACTCTCTGGACTCACCGCACTGCATCCAGAGTGGTGCCAGTGCACTCTCTGGACTCATCGCACTGCATCCAGAGTGGTGCCAGTGCACTCTCTGGACTCACTGCACTGCATCCCCAGTGGTGCCAGTGCACTCTCTGGACTCACTGCACTGCATCCCAAGTGGTGCCAGTGCACTCTCTGGACTCACAGCACTGCATCCCCAGTGGTGCCAGTGCACTCTCTGTAGTCATTGCGCTGCATCCCCAGTGGTGCCAGTGCAATCTCTGGACTCACTGCACTGCATCCCCAGTGGGGCCAGTGCACTCTCTGGACTCACTGCACTGCATCCCCAGTGGTGCCAGTGCACTCTATGGACTCACTGCAGTGCATCCCCAGTGGTGCCAGTGCACTCTCTGGACTCACTGCAGTGCATCCCCAGTGGTGCCAATTCACTCTCTGGACTCACTGCACTGCATCCCCAAGGTGCAAGTGCACTCTCTGGACTCACTACACTGCATCCCCAGTGGTGCCAGTGCACTCTCTGGACTCACTGCAGTGCATCCCCAGTGGTGCCAGTGCACTCTCTGGACTCACTGCACTACATCCCCAGTGGTGCCAGTGCACTCTCTGGACTCACTGCACTGCATCACCAGTGGTGCCAGTGCACTCTCTGGAGTCACTGCACTGCATCCCCAGTGGTTCCAGTGCACTCTCTGGACTCACTGCACTGCATCCCCAGAGGTGCCAGTGCACTCTCTGGACTCACTGCACTACATCCCCAGTGGTGCCAGTGCACTCTCTGGAGTCTCTGTAGTGCATCCCCAGTGGTGCCAGTGCACTCTCTGGACTCACTGTACTGCATCCCCAGTGGTGCCAGTGCACTCTCTGGAGTCACTGCAGTACATCCCCAATGGTGCCAGTGTACTCTCTGCACTCACTGCAGTGCATCCCCAGTGGTGCCAGTGCACTCTCTGGACTCACTGCACTGCATCCCCAGTGGTGCCAGTTCACTCTCTGGAGTCACTGTACTGCATCCCCAGTGGTGCCAGTGCACTCTCTGGACTCACTGCACTGCATCCCCAGTGGTACCAGTGTACTCTCTGGACTAACTGAACTGCATCCCCAATTGATCCAGTGCACTCTCTGGACTCACTGCACTGCATCCCCAGTGGTGCCAGTGCACTCTCTGGAGTCACTGCAGTGCATCCCCAGTGTTGCCAGTGCACTCTCTGGACTCACTGCACTGCATCACCAGTGGTGCCAGTGCACTCTCTGGACTCACCGCACTGCATCCAGAGTGGTGCCAGTGCACTCTCTGGACTCACTGCACTGCATTCCCAGTGGTGCCAGTGCACTCTCTGGACTAACTGTACTGCATCCCCAATTGATCCAGTGCACTCTCTGGACTCACTGCACTGCATCCCCAGTGGTGCCAGTGCACTCTCTGGACTCACTGCACTGCATCCCCAGTGGTGCCAGTGCTCTCTCTGGACTCACTGCACTGCATCCACAGTGGTGCCAGTGCACTCTCTGGACTCACTGCACTGCATCACCAGTGGTGCCAGTGCACTCTCTGGACTCACTGCAGTGCATCAACAGTGGTGTCAGTGCACTCTCTGGACTCACTGCACTGCATCCCCAGTGGTGCCAGTGCACTCTCTAGAGTCACTGCAGTGCATCCCCAGTGGTGCCAGTGCACTCTCTGGACTCACTGCAGTGCATCCCCAGTGGTGCCAGTGCACTCTCTGGAGTTACTGCACTGCATCCCCAGTGGTGCCAGTGCACTCTCTGGACTCACCGCACTGCATCCCCAGTGGTGCCAGTGCACTCTCTGGACTCACTGCAGTGCATCCCCAATGGTGCCAGTGCACTCTCTGGACTTACAGCACTGCATCCCCAGTGGTGCCAGTGCACTCTCTGGACTCACTGCACTGCATCCCCAGTAGTGCCAGTGCAGTCTCTGGACTCACTGCACTGCATCCCCAGTGGTGCCAGTGCACTCTCTGGAGTCACTGCAGTGCGTCTACATTGGTGCCAGTACACTCTCTGGACTCACTGCTCTGCATCCCCAGTGGTGGCACTTCACTCTCTGGAGTCACTGCAGTGCTTCCCCAGTGGTGCCAGTGCACTCTCTAGAGTCACTGCACTGCATCCCCAGTGGTGCCAGTGCACTCTCTGGAGTCTCTGCAGTGCATCCCCAGTGGTGCCAGTGCACTCTCTGGACTCACTGCACTGCATCCCCAGTGGTGCCAGTGCACTCTCTGGACTCACTGTACTGCATCCACAGTTGTGCCAGTGCACTCTCTGGACTCACCGCACTGCATCCGGAGTGGTGCCAGTGCACTCTCTGGACTCACTGCACTGCATCCCAATGGTGCCAGTGCACTCTCTGGAGTCACTGCAGTGCATCCCAAGGGGTGCCAGTGCACTCTCTGGAGTCACTGCACTGCATCCCCAGTGGTGCCAGTGCACTCTCTGGACTCACTGCACTTCATCCCCAGTGGGGCCAGTGCACTCTCTGGACTCACAGCACTGCATCCCCAGTGGTGCCAGTGCACTCTCTGTAGTCATTGCGCTGCATCCCCAGTGGTACCAGTGCACTCTATGGACTCGCTGCACTGCATCCCCAGTGGGCCCAGTGCACTCTCAGGAGTCATTTCAGTGCATCCCCAGTGGTGCCAGTGCACTCTCTGGACTCACTGCACTGCATCCCCAGTGGTGCCAGTGCACTCTCTGGACTCACTGCACTGCATCCCCAGTGGTGCCAATGCACTCTCTGGACTCACTGCACTGCATACCCAAGGTGCCAGTGCACTCTCTGCACTCACTACACTGCATCCCCAGTGGTGCCAGTGCACTCTCTGGACTCACTGCACTGCATCCACAGTGGTGCCAGTGCACTCTCTGGACTCACAGCAGTGCATTCCCAGTGGTGCCAGTGCACTCTCTGGACTCACTGCACTGCATCCACAGTGGTGCCAGTGCACTGTCTGGACTCACTGCACTGCAACCCCAGTGGTGCCAGTGCACTCTCTGGACTCACTGCACTGCATCCCCAGTGGTGTTAGTGCACTCTCTGGACTCACTGCAGTGCATCCCCAGTGGTGCCAGTGCACTCTCTGGACTCACTGCACTGCATCCCCAGTAGTGCCAGTGCTCTCTCTGGAGTCTCTGCAGTGCATCCCCAGTGGTGCCAGTGCACTCTGTGGACTCACTGTACTGCATCCCCAGTGGTGCCAGTGCACTCTCTGGACTCACTGCAGTACATCCCCAATGGTGCCAGTGTACTCTCTGCACTCACTGCACTGCATCCACAGTGGTGCCAGTGCACTCTCTGACTCACTGCAGTGCATCCCCAGTGGTGCCAGTTCACTCTCTGGAGTCACTGTACGGCATCCCCAGTGGTGCCAGTGCACTCTCTGGACTCACTGCAGTGCATCCCCAGTGGTGCCAGTTCACTCTCTGGAGTCACTGTACTGCATCTCCAGTGGTGCCAGTGCACTCTCTGGACTCACTGCACTGCATCCCCAGTGGTGCCAGTGCACTCTCTGGACTCACTGCACTGCATCCCCAGTGGTGCCAGTGCACTCTGTGGACTCACTGTACTGCATCCACAGTGGTGCCAGTGCACTCTCTGGACTCACCGAACTGCATCCCCAGTGGTGCCAGTGCACTCTCTAGAGTCACTGCAGTGCATCCCCAGTGGTGCCAGTGCACTCTCTGGACTCACTGCAGTGCACCACCAGTAGTGCCAGTGCACTCTCTGGAGTCACTGCAGTGCATCCCCAGTGGTGCCAGTGCACTCTGTGGACTCACTGCAGTGCATCCCCAATGGTGCCAGTGCACTCTCTGGACTCACCGCACTGCATCCAGAGTGGTGCCAGTGCACTCTCTGGACTCACTGCAGTACATCCCCAGTGGTGCCAGTGCACTCTCTGGACTCACTGCAGTGCATCCCCAGTGGTGCCAGTGCACTCTCTGGACTCACTGCACTGCATCCCCAGTGGTGCCAGTGCACTCTCTGGACTCACTGCACTGCATCCCCAGTGGTGCCAGTGCACTCTATGTAGTCATTGCGCTGCATCCCCAGTGGTGCCAGTGCACTCTCTGGACTCACTGCATTGCATCCCCAGTGGTGCCAGTGCACTCTCTGGACTCACTGTACTGCATCCACAGTGGTGCCAGTGCACTCTCTGGACTCACAGCACTGCATCCCCAGTGGTGCCAGTGCACTCTCTGGACTCACAGCACTGCATCCCCAGTGGTGCCAGTGCACTCTCTGGACTCACTGCACTGCATCCCCAGTGGTGCCAGTGCACTCTCTGGACTCACTGCACTGCATCCCCAGTGGTGCCAGTGCACTCTCTGGAGTCTCTGCAGTGCATCCCCAGTGGTGCCAGTGCACTCTGTGGACTCACTGTACTGCATCCCCAGGGTGCCAGTGCACTCTCTGGACTCACAGCACTGCATCCCCAGTGGTGCCATTGCTCTCTCTGGACTCACTGCAGTACATCCCCAATGGTGCCAGTGTACTCTCTGCACTCACTGCTGTGCATCCCCAGTGGTGCCAGTGCACTCTCTGGACTCACTGCAGTCCATCCCCAGTGGTGCCAGTGCACTCACTGGAGTCACTGTACTGCATCCCCAGTGGTGCCAGTGCACTCTCTGGACTCACTGCACTGCATCCCCAGTGGTGCCAGTGCACTCTCTGGACTAAGTGAACTGCATCCCCAATTGATCCAGTGCACTCTCTGGACTCACTGCACTGCATCACCAGTGGTGCCAGTGCACTCTCTGGAGTCACTGCAGTGCATCCCCAGTGGTCCCAGTGCACTCTGTAGACTCACTGTACTGCATCCACAGTGGTGCCAGTGCACTCTCTGGACTCACCGCACTGCATCCAGAGTGGTGCCAGTGCACTCTCTGGACTCACTGCACTGCATCCCCAGTGGTGCCGGTGCACTCTCTACAGTCACTGCAGTGCATCTCCAGTGGTGCCAGTGCACTCTCTGGAGTCTCTGCAGTGCATCCCCAGTGGTGCCAGTGCACTCTATGGACTCACTGTACTGCATCCCCAGTGGTGCCAGTGCACTCTCTGGACTCACTGCACTACATCCCCAGTGGTGCCAGTGCACTCTCTGGACTCACTGCACTGCATCACCAGTGGTGCCAGTGCACTCTCTGGAGTCACTGCACTGCATCCCCAGTGGTTCCAGTGCACTCTCTGGACTCACTGCACTGCATCCCCAGAGGTGCCAGTGCACTCTCTGGACTCACTGCACTACATCCCCAGTGGTGCCAGTGCACTCTCTGGAGTCTCTGTAGTGCATCCCCAGTGGTGCCAGTGCACTCTCTGGACTCACTGTACTGCATCCCCAGTGGTGCCAGTGCACTCTCTGGAGTCACTGCAGTACATCCC
The DNA here is from genome assembly GCF_964211835.1 of Anser anser. Lineage (NCBI taxonomy): Eukaryota > Metazoa > Chordata > Aves > Anseriformes > Anatidae > Anser > Anser anser. Next base: position 776,221 of record NW_028153992.1, on the reverse strand, counting down.
CAATGGTGCCAGTGTACTCTCTGCACTCACTGCAGTGCATCCCCAGTGGTGCCAGTGCACTCTCTGGACTCACTGCAGTGCATCCCCAGTGGTGCCAGTTCACTCTCTGGAGTCACTGTACTGCATCCCCAGTGGTGCCAGTGCACTCTCTGGACTCACTGCACTGCATCCCCAGTGGTACCAGTGTACTCTCTGGACTAACTGAACTGCATCCCCAATTGATCCAGTGCACTCTCTGGACTCACTGCACTGCATCCCCAGTGGTGCCAGTGCACTCTCTGGAGTCACTGCAGTGCATCCCCAGTGTTGCCAGTGCACTCTCTGGACTCACTGCACTGCATCACCAGTGGTGCCAGTGCACTCTCTGGACTCACCGCACTGCATCCAGAGTGGTGCCAGTGCACTCTCTGGACTCACTGCACTGCATTCCCAGTGGTGCCAGTGCACTCTCTGGACTAACTGTACTGCATCCCCAATTGATCCAGTGCACTCTCTGGACTCACTGCACTGCATCCCCAGTGGTGCCAGTGCACTCTCTGGACTCACTGCACTGCATCCCCAGTGGTGCCAGTGCTCTCTCTGGACTCACTGCACTGCATCCACAGTGGTGCCAGTGCACTCTCTGGACTCACTGCACTGCATCACCAGTGGTGCCAGTGCACTCTCTGGACTCACTGCAGTGCATCAACAGTGGTGTCAGTGCACTCTCTGGACTCACTGCACTGCATCCCCAGTGGTGCCAGTGCACTCTCTAGAGTCACTGCAGTGCATCCCCAGTGGTGCCAGTGCACTCTCTGGACTCACTGCAGTGCATCCCCAGTGGTGCCAGTGCACTCTCTGGAGTTACTGCACTGCATCCCCAGTGGTGCCAGTGCACTCTCTGGACTCACCGCACTGCATCCCCAGTGGTGCCAGTGCACTCTCTGGACTCACTGCAGTGCATCCCCAATGGTGCCAGTGCACTCTCTGGACTTACAGCACTGCATCCCCAGTGGTGCCAGTGCACTCTCTGGACTCACTGCACTGCATCCCCAGTAGTGCCAGTGCAGTCTCTGGACTCACTGCACTGCATCCCCAGTGGTGCCAGTGCACTCTCTGGAGTCACTGCAGTGCGTCTACATTGGTGCCAGTACACTCTCTGGACTCACTGCTCTGCATCCCCAGTGGTGGCACTTCACTCTCTGGAGTCACTGCAGTGCTTCCCCAGTGGTGCCAGTGCACTCTCTAGAGTCACTGCACTGCATCCCCAGTGGTGCCAGTGCACTCTCTGGAGTCTCTGCAGTGCATCCCCAGTGGTGCCAGTGCACTCTCTGGACTCACTGCACTGCATCCCCAGTGGTGCCAGTGCACTCTCTGGACTCACTGTACTGCATCCACAGTTGTGCCAGTGCACTCTCTGGACTCACCGCACTGCATCCGGAGTGGTGCCAGTGCACTCTCTGGACTCACTGCACTGCATCCCAATGGTGCCAGTGCACTCTCTGGAGTCACTGCAGTGCATCCCAAGGGGTGCCAGTGCACTCTCTGGAGTCACTGCACTGCATCCCCAGTGGTGCCAGTGCACTCTCTGGACTCACTGCACTTCATCCCCAGTGGGGCCAGTGCACTCTCTGGACTCACAGCACTGCATCCCCAGTGGTGCCAGTGCACTCTCTGTAGTCATTGCGCTGCATCCCCAGTGGTACCAGTGCACTCTATGGACTCGCTGCACTGCATCCCCAGTGGGCCCAGTGCACTCTCAGGAGTCATTTCAGTGCATCCCCAGTGGTGCCAGTGCACTCTCTGGACTCACTGCACTGCATCCCCAGTGGTGCCAGTGCACTCTCTGGACTCACTGCACTGCATCCCCAGTGGTGCCAATGCACTCTCTGGACTCACTGCACTGCATACCCAAGGTGCCAGTGCACTCTCTGCACTCACTACACTGCATCCCCAGTGGTGCCAGTGCACTCTCTGGACTCACTGCACTGCATCCACAGTGGTGCCAGTGCACTCTCTGGACTCACAGCAGTGCATTCCCAGTGGTGCCAGTGCACTCTCTGGACTCACTGCACTGCATCCACAGTGGTGCCAGTGCACTGTCTGGACTCACTGCACTGCAACCCCAGTGGTGCCAGTGCACTCTCTGGACTCACTGCACTGCATCCCCAGTGGTGTTAGTGCACTCTCTGGACTCACTGCAGTGCATCCCCAGTGGTGCCAGTGCACTCTCTGGACTCACTGCACTGCATCCCCAGTAGTGCCAGTGCTCTCTCTGGAGTCTCTGCAGTGCATCCCCAGTGGTGCCAGTGCACTCTGTGGACTCACTGTACTGCATCCCCAGTGGTGCCAGTGCACTCTCTGGACTCACTGCAGTACATCCCCAATGGTGCCAGTGTACTCTCTGCACTCACTGCACTGCATCCACAGTGGTGCCAGTGCACTCTCTGACTCACTGCAGTGCATCCCCAGTGGTGCCAGTTCACTCTCTGGAGTCACTGTACGGCATCCCCAGTGGTGTCAGTGCACTCTCTGGACTCACTGCAGTGCATCCCCAGTGGTGCCAGTTCACTCTCTGGAGTCACTGTACTGCATCTCCAGTGGTGCCAGTGCACTCTCTGGACTCACTGCACTGCATCCCCAGTGGTGCCAGTGCACTCTCTGGACTCACTGCACTGCATCCCCAGTGGTGCCAGTGCACTCTGTGGACTCACTGTACTGCATCCACAGTGGTGCCAGTGCACTCTCTGGACTCACCGAACTGCATCCCCAGTGGTGCCAGTGCACTCTCTAGAGTCACTGCAGTGCATCCCCAGTGGTGCCAGTGCACTCTCTGGACTCACTGCAGTGCACCACCAGTGGTGCCAGTGCACTCTCTGGAGTCACTGCAGTGCATCCCCAGTGGTGCCAGTGCACTCTGTGGACTCACTGCAGTGCATCCCCAATGGTGCCAGTGCACTCTCTGGACTCACCGCACTGCATCCAGAGTGGTGCCAGTGCACTCTCTGGACTCACTGCAGTACATCCCCAGTGGTGCCAGTGCACTCTCTGGACTCACTGCAGTGCATCCCCAGTGGTGCCAGTGCACTCTCTGGACTCACTGCACTGCATCCCCAGTGGTGCCAGTGCACTCTCTGGACTCACTGCACTGCATCCCCAGTGGTGCCAGTGCACTCTATGTAGTCATTGCGCTGCATCCCCAGTGGTGCCAGTGCACTCTCTGGACTCACTGCATTGCATCCCCAGTGGTGCCAGTGCACTCTCTGGACTCACTGTACTGCATCCACAGTGGTGCCAGTGCACTCTCTGGACTCACAGCACTGCATCCCCAGTGGTGCCAGTGCACTCTCTGGACTCACAGCACTGCATCCCCAGTGGTGCCAGTGCACTCTCTGGACTCACTGCACTGCATCCCCAGTGGTGCCAGTGCACTCTCTGGACTCACTGCACTGCATCCCCAGTGGTGCCAGTGCACTCTCTGGAGTCTCTGCAGTGCATCCCCAGTGGTGCCAGTGCACTCTGTGGACTCACTGTACTGCATCCCCAGGGTGCCAGTGCACTCTCTGGACTCACAGCACTGCATCCCCAGTGGTGCCATTGCACTCTCTGGACTCACTGCAGTACATCCCCAATGGTGCCAGTGTACTCTCTGCACTCACTGCTGTGCATCCCCAGTGGTGCCAGTGCACTCTCTGGACTCACTGCAGTCCATCCCCAGTGGTGCCAGTGCACTCACTGGAGTCACTGTACTGCATCCCCAGTGGTGCCAGTGCACTCTCTGGACTCACTGCACTGCATCCCCAGTGGTGCCAGTGCACTCTCTGGACTAAGTGAACTGCATCCCCAATTGATCCAGTGCACTCTCTGGACTCACTGCACTGCATCACCAGTGGTGCCAGTGCACTCTCTGGAGTCACTGCAGTGCATCCCCAGTGGTCCCAGTGCACTCTGTAGACTCACTGTACTGCATCCACAGTGGTGCCAGTGCACTCTCTGGACTCACCGCACTGCATCCAGAGTGGTGCCAGTGCACTCTCTGGACTCACTGCACTGCATCCCCAGTGGTGCCGGTGCACTCTCTACAGTCACTGCAGTGCATCTCCAGTGGTGCCAGTGCACTCTCTGGAGTCTCTGCAGTGCATCCCCAGTGGTGCCAGTGCACTCTATGGACTCACTGTACTGCATCCCCAGTGGTGCCAGTGCACTCTCTGGACTCACTGCACTGCATCCCCAGTGGTGCCAGTGCACTCTCTGGACTCACTGCAGTACATCCCCAATGGTGCCAGTGTACTCTCTGCACTCACTGCAGTGCATCCCCAGTGGTGCCAGTGCACTCTCTGGACTCACTGCAGTGCATCCCCAGTGGTGCCAGTTCACTCTCTGGAGTCACTGTACTGCATCCCCAGTGGTGCCAGTGCACTCTATGGACTCACTGCAGTGCATCCCCAGTGGTGCCAGTGCACTCTGTGGACTCACTGCACTGCATCCCCAGTGGTGCCAGTGCACTCTCTGGAGTCTCTGCAGTGCATCCCCAGTGGTGCCAGTGCACTCTCTGGACTCACTGCACTGCATCCCCAGTGGTGCCAGTGCACTCTCTGGACTCACTGTACTGCATCCACAGTTGCGCCAGTGCACTCTCTGGACTCACCGCACTGCATCCGGAGTGGTGCCAGTGCACTCTCTGGACTCACTGCACTGCATCCCAGTGGTGCCAGTGCACTCTCTGGAGTCACTGTACTGCATCCCCAGTGGTGCCAGTGCACTCTCTGGACTCACTGCACTGCATCCCCAGTGGTGCCAGTGCACTCTCTGGACTCACTGCACTGCATCCCCAGTGGTGCCAGTGCACTCTGTGGACTCACTGTACTGCATCCACAGTGGTGCCAGTGCACTCTCTGGACTCACCGAACTGCATCCCCAGTGGTGCCAGTGCACTCTCTAGAGTCACTGCAGTGCATCCCCAGTGGTGCCAGTGCACTCTCTGGACTCACTGCAGTGCACCACCAGTGGTGCCAGTGCACTCTCTGGAGTCACTGCAGTGCATCCCCAGTGGTGCCAGTGCACTCTGTGGACTCACTGCAGTGCATCCCCAATGGTGCCAGTGCACTCTCTGGACTCACCGCACTGCATCTAGAGTGGTGCCAGTGCACTCTCTGGACTCACTGCAGTACATCCCCAGTGGTGCCAGTGCACTCTCTGGACTCACTGCAGTGCATCCCCAGTGGTGCCAGTGCACTCTCTGGACTCACTGCACTGCATCCCCAGTGGTGCCAGTGCACTCTCTGGACTCACTGCACTGCATCCCCAGTGGTGCCAGTGCACTCTATGTAGTCATTGCGCTGCATCCCCAGTGGTGCCAGTGCACTCTCTGGACTCACTGCATTGCATCCCCAGTGGTGCCAGTGCACTCTCTGGACTCACTGTACTGCATCCACAGTGGTGCCAGTGCACTCTCTGGACTCACAGCACTGCATCCCCAGTGGTGCCAGTGCACTCTCTGGACTCACAGCACTGCATCCCCAGTGGTGCCAGTGCACTCTCTGGACTCACTGCACTGCATCCCCAGTGGTGCCAGTGCACTCTCTGGACTCACTGCACTGCATCCCCAGTGGTGCCAGTGCACTCTCTGGAGTCTCTGCAGTGCATCCCCAGTGGTGCCAGTGCACTCTGTGGACTCACTGTACTGCATCCCCAGGGTGCCAGTGCACTCTCTGGACTCACTGCACTGCATCCCCAGTGGTGCCATTGCACTCTCTGGACTCACTACAGTACATCCCCAATGGTGCCAGTGTACTCTCTGCACTCACTGCTGTGCATCCCCAGTGGTGCCAGTGCACTCTCTGGACTCACTGCAGTCCATCCCCAGTGGTGCCAGTGCACTCACTGGACTCACTGCACTGCATCCCCAGTGGTGCCAGTGCACTCTCTGGACTCACAGCACTGCATACCCAGTGGTGCCAGTGCACTCTCTGGACTCACTGCACTGCATCCCCAGTGGTGCCAGTGCACTCTCTGGACTCACTGCACTGCATCCCCAGTGGTGCCAGTGCACTCTCTGGAGTCTCTGCAGTGCATCCCCAGTGGTGCCAGTGCACTCTGTGGACTCACTGTACTGCATCCCCAGTGGTGCCAGTGCACTCTCTGGACTCACAGCACTGCATCCCCAGTGGTGCCATTGCACTCTCTGGACTCACTGCAGTACATCCCCAATGGTGCCAGTGTACTCTCTGCACTCACTGCTGTGCATCCCCAGTGGTGCCAGTGCACTCTCTGGACTCACTGCAGTCCATCCCCAGTGGTGCCAGTGCACTCACTGGAGTCACTGTACTGCATCCCCAGTGGTGCCAGTGCACTCTCTGGACTCACTGCACTGCATCCCCAGTGGTGCCAGTGCACTCTCTGGACTAAGTGAACTGCATCCCCAATTGATCCAGTGCACTCTCTGGACTCACTGCACTGCATCACCAGTGGTGCCAGTGCACTCTCTGGAGTCACTGCAGTGCATCCCCAGTGGTCCCAGTGCACTCTGTGGACTCACTGTACTGCATCCACAGTGGTGCCAGTGCACTCTCTGGACTCACCGCACTGCATCCAGAGTGGTGCCAGTGCACTCTCTGGACTCACTGCACTGCATCCCCAGTGGTGCCGGTGCACTCTCTACAGTCACTGCAGTGCATCTCCAGTGGTGCCAGTGCACTCTCTGGAGTCTCTGCAGTGCATCCCCAGTGGTGCCAGTGCACTCTATGGACTCACTGTACTGCATCCCCAGTGGTGCCAGTGCACTCTCTGGACTCACTGCACTGCATCCCCAGTGGTGCCAGTGCACTCTCTGGACTCACTGCAGTACATCCCCAATGGTGCCAGTGTACTCTCTGCACTCACTGCAGTGCATCCCCAGTGGAGCCAGTGCACTCTCTGGACTCACTGCAGTGCATCCCCAGTGGTGCCAGTTCACTCTCTGGAGTCACTGTACTGCATCCCCAGTGGTGCCAGTGCACTCTATGGACTCACTGCAGTGCATCCCCAGTGGTGCCAGTGCACTCTGTGGACTCACTGTACTGCATCCCCAGTGGTGCCAGTGCACTCTCTGGACTCACTGCACTGCATCCCCAGTGGTGCCAGTGCACTCTCTGGAGGCATAGCAGTGCATCCCCAGTGGTGACAGTGCACTCTGTGGACTCACTGTACTGCATCCCCAGTGGCACCAGTGCACTCTCTGGACTCACCGCACTGCATCCACAGTGGTGCCAGTGCACTCTCTGGACTCACTGCACTGCATCCCCAGTGGTGCCAGTGCACTCTCTGGACTCACTGCACTGCATCCCCAGTGGTGCCAGTGCGCTCTCTGGACTCACAGCACTGCATCCCCAGTGGTGCCAGTGCACTCTCTGTAGTCATTGCGCTGCATCCCCAGTGGTGCCAGTGCACTCTCTGGACTCACTGCACTGCATCCCCAGTGGGGCCAGTGCACTCTCTGGACTCACTGCAGTGCATCCCCAGTGGTGCCAGGCCACTCTATGGACTCACTGCAGTGCATCCCCAGTGGTGCCACTGCACTCTCTGGACTCACTGCAGTGCATCCCCAGTGGTGCCAGTGCACTCTCTGGACTCACTGCAGTACATCCCCAGTGGTGCCAGTGCACTATCTGGACTCACTGCACTGCATCCCCAGTGGTGCCAGTGCACTCTCTGGACTCACTGCACTGCATCCCCAGTGGTGCCAGTGCACTCTCTGGAGTCTCTGCAGTGCATCACCAGTGGTGCCAGTGCACTCTGTGGACTCACTGTACTGCATCCCCAGTGGTGCCAGTGCACTCTCTGGACTCACTGCAGTACATCCCCAATGGTGCCAGTGTACTCTCTGCACTCACTGCAGTGCATCCCCAGTGGTGCCAGTGCACTCTCTGGACTAACTGAACTGCATCCCCAATTGATCCAGTGCACTCTCTGGAGTCACTGCACTGCATCCCCAGTGGTGCCAGTGCACTCTCTGGAGTTACTGCAGTGCATCCCCAGTGGTGCCAGTGCACTCTGTGGACTCACTGTACTGCATCCACAGTGGCACCAGTGCACTCTCTGGACTCACCGCGATGCATCCAGAGTGGTGCCAGTGCACTCTCTGGAGTCATTTCAGTGCATCCCCAGTGGTGCCAGTGCACTCTCTGGACTCACTGCAGTGCATCCCCAGTGGTGCCAGTGCACTCTCTGGACTCACTGCTCTGCATCCCCAGTGGTGCCAGTGCACTCTCTGGACTCACTGCAGTGCAGCCCCAGTGGTGCCAGTGCACTCTCTGGACTCACTGCACTGCATCACCAGTGGTGCCAGTGCACTCTCTGCACTCACTGCACTGCATCCCTAGTGGCGCAAGTGCACTCTCTGGACTCACTCCACTGCATCCCCAGTGGTGCCAGTGCACTCTCTGGACTAAGTGAACTGCATCCCCAATTGATCCAGTGCACTCTCTGGACTCACTGCACTGCATCCCCAGTGGTGCCAGTGCACTCTCTGGAGTCACTGCAGTGCATCCCCAGTGGTGCCCGTGCACTCTGTGGACTCACTGTACTGCATCCACAGTGGTGCCAGTGCACTCTCTGGACTCACCGCACTGCATCCAGAGTGGGGCCAGTGCACTCTCTGGACTCACTGCAGTGCATCCCCAGTGGTGCCAGTGCTCTCTCTGGACTCACTGCACTGCATCCCCAGTGCTGACAGTGCACTCTCTGGACTCAGTGCACTGCATCACCAGTGGTGCCAGTGCACTCTCTGGACTCACTGCAGTGCATCCCCAGTGGTGCCAGTGCACTCTCTGGACTCTCTGCACTGCATCCCCAGTGGTGCCAGTGCACTCTCTAGAGTCACTACAGTGCATCCCCAGTGGTGCCAGTGCACTCTCTGGACTCACTGCACTGCATCACCAGTGGTGCCAGTGCACTCTCTGGACTCACTGCACTGCATCCCCAGTGGTGCCAGTGCACTCTCTGGACTCACCGCACTGCATCCCCAGTGGTGCCACTGCACTCTCTGGACTCACTGCAGTGCATCCCCAGTGGTGCCAGTGCACTCTCTGGACTTACAGCACTGCATCCCCAGTGGTGCCAGTGCACTCTCTGGACTCACTGCGCTGAATCCCCAGTAGTGCCAGTGCACTCTCTGGACTCACTGCTCTGCATCCCCAGTGGTGCCAGTGCACTCTCTGGAGTCACTGCAGTGCTTCCCCAGTGGTGCCAGTGCACTCTCTGGACTCACTGCTCTGCATCCCCAGTGGTGCCAGTGCACTCTCTGGAGTCACTGCAGTGCTTCCCCAGTGGTGCCAGTGCACTCTCTAGAGTCACTGCAGTGCATCCCCAGTGGTGCCAGCGCACTCTCTGGAGTCTCTGCAGTGCATCCCCAGTGGTGCCAGTGCACTCTCTGGACTCACTGCAGTGCATCCCCAATGGTGCCAGTGCACTCTCTGGAGTCACTGCAGTACATCCCCAATGGTGCCAGTGTACTCTCTGCACTCACTGCAGTGCATCCCCAGTGGTGCCAGTGCACTCTCTGGACTCACTGCAGTGCATCCCCAGTGGTGCCAGTTCACTCTCTGGAGTCACTGTACTGCATCCCCAGTGGTGCCAGTGCACTCTCTGGACTCACTGCACTGCATCCCCAGTGGTGCCAGTACACTCTCTGGACTAACTGAACTGCATCCCCAATTGATCCAGTGCACTCTCTGGACTCACTGCACTGCATCCAGAGTGGTGCCAGTGCACTCTCTGGACTCACTGCAGTGCATCCCCAGTGGTGCCAGTGCACTCTCTGGACTCACTGTACTGCATCCCCAGTGGTGCCAGTGCACTCTCTGTAGTCATTGCGCTGCATCCCCAGTGGTACCAGTGCACTCTCTGGACTAACTGCAGTGCATCCCCAGTGGGGCCAGTGCACTCTCAGGAGTCATTTCAGTGCATCCCCAGTGGTGCCAGTGCACTCTATGGACTCACTGCAGTGCATCCCCAGTGGTGCCAGTGCACTCTCTGGACTCACTGCAGTGCATCCCCAGTGGTGCCAGTGCACTCTGTGGACTCACTGCACTGCATCCCCAGTGGTGCCAGTGCACTCTCTGGACTCACAGCACTGCATCCCCAGTGGTGCCAGTGCTCTCTCTGGACTCACTGCACTGCATCCCCAGTGCTGACAGTGCACTCTCTGGACTCACTGCACTGCATCACCAGTGGTGCCAGTGCACTCTCTGGACTCACTGCAGTGCATCCCCAGTGGTGCCAGTGCACTCTCTGGACTCTCTGCACTGCATCACCAGTGGTGCCAGTGCACTCTCTAGAGTCACTGCAGTGCATCCCCAGTGGTGCCAGTGCACTCTCTGGACTCACTGCACTGCATCACCAGTGGTGCCAGTGCACTCTCTGGACTCACTGCACTGCATCCCCAGTGGTGCCAGTGCACTCTCTGGACTCACCGCACTGCATCCCCAGTGGTGCCACTGCACTCTCTGGACTCACTGCAGTGCATCCCCAGTGGTGCCAGTGCACTCTCTGGACTTACAGCACTGCATCCCCAGTGGTGCCAGTGCACTCTCTGGACTCACTGCGCTGAATCCCCAGTAGTGCCAGTGCACTCTCTGCACTCACTACACTGCATCCCCAGTGGTGCCAGTGCACTCTCTGGACTCACTGCAGTGCTTCCCCAGTGGTGCCAGTGCACTCTTTGGACTCACTGCTCTGCATCCCCAGTGGTGCCAGTGCACTCTCTGGAGTCACTGCAGTGCATCCCCAGTGGTGCCAGTGCACTCTCTGGACTCACTGCAGTGCATCCCCAATGGTGATAGTGCACTCTATGGACTCACTGCAGTACATCCCCAATGGTGCCAGTGTACTCTCTGCACTCACTGCAGTGCATCCCCAGTGGTGCCAGTGCACTCTCTGGACTCACTGCAGTGCATCCCCAGTGGTGCCAGTTCACTCTCTGGAGTCACTGTACTGCATCCCCAGTGGTGCCAGTGCACTCTATGGACTCACTGCAGTGCATCCCCAGTGGTGCCAGTGCACTCTGTGGACTCACTGTACTGCATCCACAGTGGTGCCAGAGCACTCTCTGGACTCACAGCACTGCATCCCCAGTGGTGCCAGTGCACTCTCTGGACTCACAGCACTGCATCCCCAGTGGTGCCAGTGCACTCTCTGGACTCACTGCACTGCATCCCCAGTGGTGCCAGTGCACTCTCTGGACTCACTGCACTGCATCCCCAGTGGTGCCAGTGCACTCTCTGGACTCTCTGCAGTGCATCCCCAGTGGTGCCAGTGCACTCTGTGGACTCACTGTACTGCATCCCCAGTGGTGCCAGTGCACTCTCTGGACTCACAGCACTGCATCCCCAGTGGTGCCATTGCACTCTCTGGACTCACTGCAGTACATCCCCAATGGTGCCAGTGTACTCTCTGCACTCACTGCTGTGCATCCCCAGTGGTGCCAGTGCACTCTCTGGACTCACTGCAGTCCATCCCCAGTGGTGCCAGTGCACTCACTGGAGTCACTGTACTGCATCCCCAGTGGTGCCAGTGCACTCTCTGGACTCACTGCACTGCATCCCCAGTGGTGCCAGTGCACTCTCTGGACTAAGTGAACTGCATCCCCAATTGATCCAGTGCACTCTCTGGACTCACTGCACTGCATCACCAGTGGTGCCAGTGCACTCTCTGGACTCACTGCAGTGCATCCCCAGTGGTCCCAGTGCACTCTGTGGACTCACTGTACTGCATCCACAGTGGTGCCAGTGCACTCTCTGGACTCACCGCACTGCATCCAGAGTGGTGCCAGTGCACTCTCTGGACTCACTGCACTGCATCCCCAGTGGTGCCGGTGCACTCTCTACAGTCACTGCAGTGCATCTCCAGTGGTGCCAGTGCACTCTCTGGAGTCTCTGCAGTGCATCCCCAGTGGTGCCAGTGCACTCTATGGACTCACTGTACTGCATCCCCAGTGGTGCCAGTGCACTCTCTGGACTCACTGCACTGCATCCCCAGTGGTGCCAGTGCACTCTCTGGACTCACTGCAGTACATCCCCAATGGTGCCAGTGTACTCTCTGCACTCACTGCAGTGCATCCCCAGTGGTGCCAGTGCACTCTCTGGACTCACTGCAGTGCATCCCCAGTGGTGCCAGTTCACTCTCTGGAGTCACTGTACTGCATCCCCAGTGGTGCCAGTGCACTCTCTGGAGTCACTGCAGTGCATCCCCAGTGGTGCCAGTGCACTCTGTGGACTCACTGTACTGCATCCCCAGTGGTGCCAGTGCACTCTCTGGACTCACTGCACTGCACCCCAGTGGTGCCAGTGCACTCTCTGGAGGCATAGCAGTGCATCCCCAGTGGTGACAGTGCACTCTGTGGACTCACTGTACTGCATCCCCAGTGGCACCAGTGCACTCTCTGGACTCACCGCACTGCATCCACAGTGGTGCCAGTGCACTCTCTGGACTCACTGCACTGCATCCCCAGTGGTGCCAGTGCACTCTCTGGACTGACTGCACTGCATCCCCAGTGGTGCCAGTGCGCTCTCTGGACTCACAGCACTGCATCCCCAGTGGTGCCAGTGCACTCTCTGTAGTCATTGCGCTGCATCCCCAGTGGTGCCAGTGCACTCTCTGGACTCACTGCACTGCATCCCCAGTGGGGCCAGTGCACTCTCTGGACTCACTGCAGTGCAACCCCAAAGGTGCCAGTGCACTCTGTGGACTCACTGTACTGCATCCACAGTGGTGCCAGTGCACTCTCTGGACTCACCGCACTGCATCCAGAGTGGGGCCAGTGCACTCTCTGGACTCACTGCAGTGCATCCCCAGTGGTGCCAGTGCTCTCTCTGGACTCACTGCACTGCATCCCCAGTGCTGACAGTGCACTCTCTGGACTCACTGCACTGCATCACCAGTGGTGCCAGTGCACTCTCTGGACTCACTGCAGTGCATCCCCAGTGGTGCCAGTGCACTCTCTGGACTCTCTGCACTGCATCCCCAGTGGTGCCAGTGCACTCTCTAGAGTCACTACAGTGCATCCCCAGTGGTGCCAGTGCACTCTCTGGACTCACTGCACTGCATCACCAGTGGTGCCAGTGCACTCTCTGGACTCACTGCACTGCATCCCCAGTGGTGCCAGTGCACTCTCTGGACTCACCGCACTGCATCCCCAGTGGTGCCACTGCACTCTCTGGACTCACTGCAGTGCATCCCCAGTGGTGCCAGTGCACTCTCTGGACTTACAGCACTGCATCCCCAGTGGTGCCAGTGCACTCTCTGGACTCACTGCGCTGAATCCCCAGTAGTGCCAGTGCACTCTCTGGACTCACTGCTCTGCATCCCCAGTGGTGCCAGTGTACTCTCTGGAGTCACTGCAGTGCTTCCCCAGTGGTGCCAGTGCACTCTCTGGACTCACTGCTCTGCATCCCCAGTGGTGCCAGTGCACTCTCTGGAGTCACTGCAGTGCTTCCCCAGTGGTGCCAGTGCACTCTCTAGAGTCACTGCAGTGCATCCCCAGTGGTGCCAGCGCACTCTCTGGAGTCTCTGTAGTGCATCCCCAGTGGTGCCAGTGCACTCTCTGGACTCACTGCAGTGCATCCCCAATGGTGCCAGTGCACTCTCTGGAGTCACTGCAGTACATCCCCAATGGTGCCAGTGTACTCTCTGCACTCACTGCAGTGCATCCCCAGTGGTGCCAGTGCACTCTCTGGACTCAGTGCAGTGCATCCCCAGTGGTGCCAGTTCACTCTCTGGAGTCACTGTACTGCATCCCCAGTGGTGCCAGTGCACTCTCTGGACTCACTGCACTGCATCCCCAGTGGTGCCAGTACACTCTCTGGACTAACTGAACTGCATCCCCAATTGATCCAGTGCACTCTCTGGACTAACTGCACTGCATCCAGAGTGGTGCCAGTGCACTCTCTGGACTCACTGCAGTGCATCCCCAGTGGTGCCAGTGCACTCTGTGGACTCACTGTACTGCATCCCCAGTGGTGCCAGTGCACTCTCTGTAGTCATTGCGCTGCATCCCCAGTGGTACCAGTGCACTCTCTGGACTCACTGCACTGCATCCCCAGTGGTGTTAGTGCACTCTCTGGACTCACTGCAGTGCATCCCCAGTGGTGCCAGTGCACTCTCTGGACTCACTGCACTGCATCCCCAGTGGTGCCAGTGCACTCTCTGGAGTCTCTGCAGTGCATCCCCAGTGGTGCCAGTGCACTCTGTGGACTCACTGTACTGCATCCACAGTGGTGCCAGTGCACTCTCTGGACTCACTGCACTGCATCCCCAGTGGTGCCAGTGTACTCTCTGCACTCACTGCACTGCATCCACAGTGGTGCCAGTGCACTCTCTGACTCACTGCATTGCATCCCCAGTGGTGCCAGTTCACTCTCTGGAGTCACTGTACGGCATCCCCAGTGGTGCCAGTGCACTCTCTGGACTCACTGCAGTGCATCCCCAGTGGTGCCAGTTCACTCTCTGGAGTCACTGTACTGCATCCCCAGTGGTGCCAGTGCACTCTCTGGACTCACTGCACTGCATCCCCAGTGGTGCCAGTGCACTCTCTGGACTCACTGCACTGCATCCCCAGTGGTGCCAGTGCACTCTGTGGACTCACTGTACTGCATCCACAGTGGTGCCAGTGCACTCTCTGGACTCACCGAACTGCATCCCCAGTGGTGCCAGTGCACTCTCTAGAGTCACTGCAGTGCATCCCCAGTGGTGCCAGTGCACTCTCTGGACTCACTGCAGTGCACCACCAGTGGTGCCAGTGCACTCTCTGGAGTCACTGCAGTGCATCCCCAGTGGTGCCAGTGCACTCTGTGGACTCACTGCAGTGCATCCCCAATGGTGCCAGTGCACTCTCTGGACTCACCGCACTGCATCCAGAGTGGTGCCAGTGCACTCTCTGGACTCACTGCAGTACATCCCCAGTGGTGCCAGTGCACTCTCTGGACTCACTGCAGTGCATCCCCAGTGGTGCCAGTGCACTCTCTGGACTCACTGCACTGCATCCCCAGTGGTGCCAGTGCACTCTCTGGACTCACTGCACTGCATCCCCAGTGGTGCCAGTGCACTCTATGTAGTCATTGCGCTGCATCCCCAGTGGTGCCAGTGCACTCTCTGGACTCACTGCATTGCATCCCCAGTGGTGCCAGTGCACTCTCTGGACTCACTGTACTGCATCCACAGTGGTGCCAGTGCACTCTCTGGACTCACAGCACTGCATCCCCAGTGGTGCCAGTGCACTCTCTGGACTCACAGCACTGCATCCCCAGTGGTGCCAGTGCACTCTCTGGACTCACTGCACTGCATCCCCAGTGGTGCCAGTGCACTCTCTGGACTCACTGCACTGCATCCCCAGTGGTGCCAGTGCACTCTCTGGAGTCTCTGCAGTGCATCCCCAGTGGTGCCAGTGCACTCTGTGGACTCACTGTACTGCATCCCCAGGGTGCCAGTGCACTCTCTGGACTCACTGCACTGCATCCCCAGTGGTGCCATTGCACTCTCTGGACTCACTGCAGTACATCCCCAATGGTGCCAGTGTACTCTCTGCACTCACTGCTGTGCATCCCCAGTGGTGCCAGTGCACTCTCTGGACTCACTGCAGTCCATCCCCAGTGGTGCCAGTGCACTCACTGGAGTCACTGTACTGCATCCCCAGTGGTGCCAGTGCACTCTCTGGACTCACTGCACTGCATCCCCAGTGGTGCCAGTGCACTCTCTGGACTCACAGCACTGCATCCCCAGTGGTGCCAGTGCACTCTCTGGACTCACTGCACTGCATCCCCAGTGGTGCCAGTGCACTCTCTGGACTCACTGCACTGCATCCCCAGTGGTGCCAGTGCACTCTCTGGAGTCTCTGCAGTGCATCCCCAGTGGTGCCAGTGCACTCTGTGGACTCACTGTACTGCATCCACAGTGGTGCCAGTGCACTCTCTGGACTCACAGCACTGCATCCCCAGTGGTGCCATTGCACTCTCTGGACTCACTGCAGTACATCCCCAACGGTGCCAGTGTACTCTCTGCACTCACTGCTATGCATCCACAGTGGTGCCAGTGCACTCTCTGGACTCACTGCAGTCCATCCCCAGTGGTGCCAGTGCACTCACTGGAGTCACTGTACTGCATCCCCAGTGGTGCCAGTGCACTCTCTGGACTCACTGCACTGCATCCCCAGTGGTGCCAGTGCACTCTCTGGACTAAGTGAACTGCATCCCCAATTGATCCAGTGCACTCTCTGGACTCACTGCACTGCATCACCAGTGGTGCCAGTGCACTCTCTGGAGTCACTGCAGTGCATCCCCAGTGGTCCCAGTGCACTCTGTGGACTCACTGTACTGCATCCACAGTGGTGCCAGTGCACTCTCTGGACTCACCGCACTGCATCCAGAGTGGTGCCAGTGCACTCTCTGGACTCACTGCACTGCATCCCCAGTGGTGCCGGTGCACTCTCTACAGTCACTGCAGTGCATCTCCAGTGGTGCCAGTGCACTCTCTGGAGTCTCTGCAGTGCATCCCCAGTGGTGCCAGTGCACTCTATGGACTCACTGTACTGCATCCCCAGTGGTGCCAGTGCACTCTCTGGACTCACTGCACTGCATCCCCAGTGGTGCCAGTGCACTCTCTGGACTCACTGCAGTACATCCCCAATGGTGCCAGTGTACTCTCTGCACTCACTGCAGTGCATCCCCAGTGGTGCCAGTGCACTCTCTGGACTCACTGCAGTGCATCCCCAGTGGTGCCAGTTCACTCTCTGGAGTCACTGTACTGCATCCCCAGTGGTGCCAGTGCACTCTATGGACTCACTGCAGTGCATCCCCAGTGGTGCCAGTGCACTCTGTGGACTCACTGTACTGCATCCCCAGTGGTGCCAGTGCACTCTCTGGACTCACTGCACTGCATCCCCAGTGGTGCCAGTGCACTCTCTGGAGGCATAGCAGTGCATCCCCAGTGGTGACAGTGCACTCTGTGGACTCACTGTACTGCATCCCCAGTGGCACCAGTGCACTCTCTGGACTCACCGCACTGCATCCACAGTGGTGCCAGTGCACTCTCTGGACTCACTGCACTGCATCCCCAGTGGTGCCAGTGCACTCTCTGGACTCACTGCACTGCATCCCCAGTGGTGCCAGTGCGCTCTCTGGACTCACAGCACTGCATCCCCAGTGGTGCCAGTGCACTCTCTGTAGTCATTGCGCTGCATCCCCAGTGGTGCCAGTGCACTCTCTGGACTCACTGCACTGCATCCCCAGTGGGGCCAGTGCACTCTCTGGACTCACTGCAGTGCATCCCCAGTGGTGCCAGGCCACTCTATGGACTCACTGCAGTGCATCCCCAGTGGTGCCACTGCACTCTCTGGACTCACTGCAGTGCATCCCCAGTGGTGCCAGTGCACTCTCTGGACTCACTGCAGTACATCCCCAGTGGTGCCAGTGCACTATCTGGACTCACTGCACTGCATCCCCAGTGGTGCCAGTGCACTCTCTGGACTCACTGCACTGCATCCCCAGTGGTGCCAGTGCACTCTCTGGAGTCTCTGCAGTGCATCACCAGTGGTGCCAGTGCACTCTGTGGACTCACTGTACTGCATCCCCAGTGGTGCCAGTGCACTCTCTGGACTCACTGCAGTACATCCCCAATGGTGCCAGTGTACTCTCTGCACTCACTGCAGTGCATCCCCAGTGGTGCCAGTGCACTCTCTGGACTAACTGAACTGCATCCCCAATTGATCCAGTGCACTCTCTGGAGTCACTGCACTGCATCCCCAGTGGTGCCAGTGCACTCTCTGGAGTTACTGCAGTGCATCCCCAGTGGTGCCAGTGCACTCTGTGGACTCACTGTACTGCATCCACAGTGGCACCAGTGCACTCTCTGGACTCACCGCGATGCATCCAGAGTGGTGCCAGTGCACTCTCTGGAGTCATTTCAGTGCATCCCCAGTGGTGCCAGTGCACTCTCTGGACTCACTGCAGTGCATCCCCAGTGGTGCCAGTGCACTCTCTGGACTCACTGCTCTGCATCCCCAGTGGTGCCAGTGCACTCTCTGGACTCACTGCAGTGCAGCCCCAGTGGTGCCAGTGCACTCTCTGGACTCACTGCACTGCATCACCAGTGGTGCCAGTGCACTCTCTGCACTCACTGCACTGCATCCCTAGTGGCGCAAGTGCACTCTCTGGACTCACTCCACTGCATCCCCAGTGGTGCCAGTGCACTCTCTGGACTAAGTGAACTGCATCCCCAATTGATCCAGTGCACTCTCTGGACTCACTGCACTGCATCCCCAGTGGTGCCAGTGCACTCTCTGGAGTCACTGCAGTGCATCCCCAGTGGTGCCCGTGCACTCTGTGGACTCACTGTACTGCATCCACAGTGGTGCCAGTGCACTCTCTGGACTCACCGCACTGCATCCAGAGTGGGGCCAGTGCACTCTCTGGACTCACTGCAGTGCATCCCCAGTGGTGCCAGTGCTCTCTCTGGACTCACTGCACTGCATCCCCAGTGCTGACAGTGCACTCTCTGGACTCACTGCACTGCATCACCAGTGGTGCCAGTGCACTCTCTGGACTCACTGCAGTGCATCCCCAGTGGTGCCAGTGCACTCTCTGGACTCTCTGCACTGCATCCCCAGTGGTGCCAGTGCACTCTCTAGAGTCACTACAGTGCATCCCCAGTGGTGCCAGTGCACTCTCTGGACTCACTGCGCTGCATCCCCAGTGGTGCCAGTGCACTCTCTGGACTCACTGCACTGCATCCCCAGTGGTGCCAGTGCACTCTCTGGACTCACCGCACTGCATCCCCAGTGGTGCCACTGCACTCTCTGGACTCACTGCAGTGCATCCCCAGTGGTGCCAGTGCACTCTCTGGACTTACAGCACTGCATCCCCAGTGGTGCCAGTGCACTCTCTGGACTCACTGCGCTGAATCCCCAGTAGTGCCAGTGCACTCTCTGGACTCACTGCTCTGCATCCCCAGTGGTGCCAGTGCACTCTCTGGAGTCACTGCAGTGCTTCCCCAGTGGTGCCAGTGCACTCTCTGGACTCACTGCTCTGCATCCCCAGTGGTGCCAGTGCACTCTCTGGAGTCACTGCAGTGCTTCCCCAGTGGTGCCAGTGCACTCTCTAGAGTCACTGCAGTGCATCCCCAGTGGTGCCAGCGCACTCTCTGGAGTCTCTGCAGTGCATCCCCAGTGGTGCCAGTGCACTCTCTGGACTCACTGCAGTGCATCCCCAATGGTGCCAGTGCACTCTCTGGAGTCACTGCAGTACATCCCCAATGGTGCCAGTGTACTCTCTGCACTCACTGCAGTGCATCCCCAGTGGTGCCAGTGCACTCTCTGGACTCACTGCAGTGCATCCCCAGTGGTGCCAGTTCACTCTCTGGAGTCACTGTACTGCATCCCCAGTGGTGCCAGTGCACTCTCTGGACTCACTGCACTGCATCCCCAGTGGTGCCAGTACACTCTCTGGACTAACTGAACTGCATCCCCAATTGATCCAGTGCACTCTCTGGACTCACTGCACTGCATCCAGAGTGGTGCCAGTGCACTCTCTGGACTCACTGCAGTGCATCCCCAGTGGTGCCAGTGCACTCTCTGGACTCACTGTACTGCATCCCCAGTGGTGCCAGTGCACTCTCTGTAGTCATTGCGCTGCATCCCCAGTGGTACCAGTGCACTCTCTGGACTAACTGCAGTGCATCCCCAGTGGGGCCAGTGCACTCTCAGGAGTCATTTCAGTGCATCCCCAGTGGTGCCAGTGCACTCTATGGACTCACTGCAGTGCATCCCCAGTGGTGCCAGTGCACTCTCTGGACTCACTGCAGTGCATCCCCAGTGGTGCCAGTGCACTCTGTGGACTCACTGCACTGCATCCCCAGTGGTGCCAGTGCACTGTCTGGACTCAGTGCACTGCATCCCCAGTGGTGCCAGTGCTCTCTCTGGACTCACTGCACTGCATCCCCAGTGCTGACAGTGCACTCTCTGGACTCACTGCACTGCATCACCAGTGGTGCCAGTGCACTCTCTGGACTCACTGCAGTGCATCCCCAGTGGTGCCAGTGCACTCTCTGGACTCTCTGCACTGCATCACCAGTGGTGCCAGTGCACTCTCTAGAGTCACTGCAGTGCATCCCCAGTGGTGCCAGTGCACTCTCTGGACTCACTGCACTGCATCACCAGTGGTGCCAGTGCACTCTCTGGACTCACTGCACTGCATCCCCAGTGGTGCCAGTGCACTCTCTGGACTCACCGCACTGCATCCCCAGTGGTGCCACTGCACTCTCTGGACTCACTGCAGTGCATCCCCAGTGGTGCCAGTGCACTCTCTGGACTTACAGCACTGCATCCCCAGTGGTGCCAGTGCACTCTCTGGACTCACTGCGCTGAATCCCCAGTAGTGCCAGTGCACTCTCTGCACTCACTACACTGCATCCCCAGTGGTGCCAGTGCACTCTCTGGACTCACTGCAGTGCTTCCCCAGTGGTGCCAGTGCACTCTCTGGACTCACTGCTCTGCATCCCCAGTGGTGCCAGTGCACTCTCTGGAGTCACTGCACTGCATCCCCAGTGGTGCCAGTGCACTCTCTGGACTCACTGCAGTGCATCCCCAATGGTGATAGTGCACTCTATGGACTCACTGCAGTACATCCCCAATGGTGCCAGTGTACTCTCTGCACTCACTGCAGTGCATCCCCAGTGGTGCCAGTGCACTCTCTGGACTCACTGCAGTGCATCCCCAGTGGTGCCAGTTCACTCTCTGGAGTCACTGTACTGCATCCCCAGTGGTGCCAGTGCACTCTATGGACTCACTGCAGTGCATCCCCAGTGGTGCCAGTGCACTCTGTGGACTCACTGTACTGCATCCACAGTGGTGCCAGAGCACTCTCTGGACTCACAGCACTGCATCCCCAGTGGTGCCAGTGCACTCTCTGGACTCACAGCACTGCATCCCCAGTGGTGCCAGTGCACTCTCTGGACTCACTGCACTGCATCCCCAGTGGTGCCAGTGCACTCTCTGGACTC
The DNA here is from genome assembly GCF_964211835.1 of Anser anser. NCBI lineage: Eukaryota > Metazoa > Chordata > Aves > Anseriformes > Anatidae > Anser > Anser anser. The sequence goes on along the minus strand of NW_028153992.1, from coordinate 755,218 downwards.
ACTGCACTGCATCCCCAGTGGTGCCAGTGCACTCTCTGGAGTCTCTGCAGTGCATCCCCAGTGGTGCCAGTGCACTCTGTGGACTCACTGTACTGCATCCCCAGTGGTGCCAGTGCACTCTCTGGACTCACAGCACTGCATCCCCAGTGGTGCCATTGCACTCTCTGGACTCACTGCAGTACATCCCCAATGGTGCCAGTGTACTCTCTGCACTCACTGCTGTGCATCCCCAGTGGTGCCAGTGCACTCTCTGGACTCACTGCAGTCCATCCCCAGTGGTGCCAGTGCACTCACTGGAGTCACTGTACTGCATCCCCAGTGGTGCCAGTGCACTCTCTGGACTCACTGCACTGCATCCCCAGTGGTGCCAGTGCACTCTCTGGACTAAGTGAACTGCATCCCCAATTGATCCAGTGCACTCTCTGGACTCACTGCACTGCATCACCAGTGGTGCCAGTGCACTCTCTGGACTCACTGCAGTGCATCCCCAGTGGTCCCAGTGCACTCTGTGGACTCACTGTACTGCATCCACAGTGGTGCCAGTGCACTCTCTGGACTCACCGCACTGCATCCAGAGTGGTGCCAGTGCGCTCTCTGGACTCACTGCACTGCATCCCCAGTGGTGCCGGTGCACTCTCTACAGTCACTGCAGTGCATCTCCAGTGGTGCCAGTGCACTCTCTGGAGTCTCTGCAGTGCATCCCCAGTGGTGCCAGTGCACTCTATGGACTCACTGTACTGCATCCCCAGTGGTGCCAGTGCACTCTCTGGACTCACTGCACTGCATCCCCAGTGGTGCCAGTGCACTCTCTGGACTCACTGCAGTACATCCCCAATGGTGCCAGTGTACTCTCTGCACTCACTGCAGTGCATCCCCAGTGGTGCCAGTGCACTCTCTGGACTCACTGCAGTGCATCCCCAGTGGTGCCAGTTCACTCTCTGGAGTCACTGTACTGCATCCCCAGTGGTGCCAGTGCACTCTCTGGAGTCACTGCAGTGCATCCCCAGTGGTGCCAGTGCACTCTGTGGACTCACTGTACTGCATCCCCAGTGGTGCCAGTGCACTCTCTGGACTCACTGCACTGCATCCCCAGTGGTGCCAGTGCACTCTCTGGAGGCATAGCAGTGCATCCCCAGTGGTGACAGTGCACTCTGTGGACTCACTGTACTGCATCCCCAGTGGCACCAGTGCACTCTCTGGACTCACCGCACTGCATCCACAGTGGTGCCAGTGCACTCTCTGGACTCACTGCACTGCATCCCCAGTGGTGCCAGTGCACTCTCTGGACTGACTGCACTGCATCCCCAGTGGTGCCAGTGCGCTCTCTGGACTCACAGCACTGCATCCCCAGTGGTGCCAGTGCACTCTCTGTAGTCATTGCGCTGCATCCCCAGTGGTGCCAGTGCACTCTCTGGACTCACTGCACTGCATCCCCAGTGGGGCCAGTGCACTCTCTGGACTCACTGCAGTGCATCCCCAGTGGTGCCAGTGCACTCTGTGGACTCACTGTACTGCATCCACAGTGGTGCCAGTGCACTCTCTGGACTCACCGCACTGCATCCAGAGTGGGGCCAGTGCACTCTCTGGACTCACTGCAGTGCATCCCCAGTGGTGCCAGTGCTCTCTCTGGACTCACTGCACTGCATCCCCAGTGCTGACAGTGCACTCTCTGGACTCACTGCACTGCATCACCAGTGGTGCCAGTGCACTCTCTGGACTCACTGCAGTGCATCCCCAGTGGTGCCAGTGCACTCTCTGGACTCACTGCACTGCATCCCCAGTGGTGCCAGTGCACTCTCTAGAGTCACTACAGTGCATCCCCAGTGGTGCCAGTGCACTCTCTGGACTCACTGCACTGCATCACCAGTGGTGCCAGTGCACTCTCTGGACTCACTGCACTGCATCCCCAGTGGTGCCAGTGCACTCTCTGGACTCACCGCACTGCATCCCCAGTGGTGCCACTGCACTCTCTGGACTCACTGCAGTGCATCCCCAGTGGTGCCAGTGCACTCTCTGGACTTACAGCACTGCATCCCCAGTGGTGCCAGTGCACTCTCTGGACTCACTGCGCTGAATCCCCAGTAGTGCCAGTGCACTCTCTGGACTCACTGCTCTGCATCCCCAGTGGTGCCAGTGCACTCTCTGGAGTCACTGCAGTGCTTCCCCAGTGGTGCCAGTGCACTCTCTGGACTCACTGCTCTGCATCCCCAGTGGTGCCAGTGCACTCTCTGGAGTCACTGCAGTGCTTCCCCATTGGTGCCAGTGCACTCTCTAGAGTCACTGCAGTGCATCCCCAGTGGTGCCAGCGCACTCTCTGGAGTCTCTGCAGTGCATCCCCAGTGGTGCCAGTGCACTCTCTGGACTCACTGCAGTGCATCCCCAATGGTGCCAGTGCACTCTCTGGAGTCACTGCAGTACATCCCCAATGGTGCCAGTGTACTCTCTGCACTCACTGCAGTGCATCCCCAGTGGTGCCAGTGCACTCTCTGGACTCAGTGCAGTGCATCCCCAGTGGTGCCAGTTCACTCTCTGGAGTCACTGTACTGCATCCCCAGTGGTGCCAGTGCACTCTCTGGACTCACTGCACTGCATCCCCAGTGGTGCCAGTACACTCTCTGGACTAACTGAACTGCATCCCCAATTGATCCAGTGCACTCTCTGGACTAACTGCACTGCATCCAGAGTGGTGCCAGTGCACTCTCTGGACTCACTGCAGTGCATCCCCAGTGGTGCCAGTGCACTCTCTGGACTCACTGTACTGCATCCCCAGTGGTGCCAGTGCACTCTCTGTAGTCATTGCGCTGCATCCCCAGTGGTACCAGTGCACTCTCTGGACTCACTGCACTGCATCCCCAGTGGGGCCAGTGCACTCTCAGGAGTCATTTCAGTGCATCCCCAGTGGTGCCAGTGCACTCTATGGACTCACTGCAGTGCATCCCCAGTGGTGCCAGTGCACTCTCTGGACTCACTGCAGTGCATCCCCAGTGGTGCCAGTGCACTCTGTGGACTCACTGCACTGCATCCCCAGTGGTGCCAGTGCACTCTCTGGACTCACTGCACTGCATCCCCAGTGCTGACAGTGCAGTCTCTGGACTCACTGCACTGCATCACCAGTGGTGCCAGTGCACTCTCTGGACTCACTGCAGTGCATCCCCAGTGGTGCCAGTGCACTCTCTGGACTCTCTGCACTGCATCCCCAGTGGTGCCAGTGCACTCTCTAGAGTCACTGCAGTGCATCCCCAGTGGTGCCAGTGCACTCTCTGGACTCACTGCACTGCATCCCCAGTGCTGACAGTGCAGTCTCTGGACTCACTGCACTGCATCACCAGTGGTGCCAGTGCACTCTCTGGACTCACTGCAGTGCATCCCCAGTGGTGCCAGTGCACTCTCTGGACTCTCTGCACTGCATCCCCAGTGGTGCCAGTGCACTCTCTAGAGTCACTGCAGTGCATCCCCAGTGGTGCCAGTGCACTCTCTGGACTCACTGCACTGCATCACCAGTGGTGCCAGTGCACTCTCTGGACTCACTGCACTGCATCCCCAGTGGTGCCAGTGCACTCTCTGGACTCACCGCACTGCATCCCCAGTGGTGCCACTGCACTCTCTGGACTCACTGCAGTGCATCCCCAGTGGTGCCAGTGCACTCTCTGGACTTACAGCACTGCATCCCCAGTGGTGCCAGTGCACTCTCTGGACTCACTGCGCTGAATCCCCAGTAGTGCCAGTGCACTCTCTGGACTCACTGCTCTGCATCCCCAGTGGTGCCAGTGCACTCTCTGGACTCACTGCAGTGCTTCCCCAGTGGTGCCAGTGCACTCTCTGGACTCACTGCTCTGCATCCCCAGTGGTGCCAGTGCACTCTCTGGAGTCACTGCAGTGCATCCCCAGTGGTGCCAGTGCACTCTCTGGACTCACTGCAGTGCATCCCCAATGGTGATAGTGCACTCTATGGACTCACTGCAGTACATCCCCAATGGTGCCAGTGTACTCTCTGCACTCACTGCAGTGCATCCCCAGTGGTGCCAGTGCACTCTCTGGACTCACTGCAGTGCATCCCCAGTGGTGCCAGTTCACTCTCTGGAGTCACTGTACTGCATCCCCAGTGGTGCCAGTGCACTCTCTGGACTCACTGCAGTGCATCGCCAGTGGTGCCAGTACACTCTCTGGACTAACTGAACTGCATCCCCAATTGATCCAGTGCACTCTCTGGACTCACTTCACTGCATCACCAGTGGTGCCAGTGCACTCTCTGGAGTCACTGCAGTGCATCCCCAGTGGTCCCAGTGCACTCTGTGGACTCACTGTACTGCATCCACAGTGGTGCCAGTGCACTCTCTGGACTCACCGCACTGCATCCAGAGTGGTGCCAGTGCACTCTCTGGACTCACTGCGCTGCATCCCCAGTGGTGCCAGTGCACTCTCTGGACTCACTGCACTGCATCCCCAGTGGTGCCAGTGCACTCTCTGTAGTCATTGCGCTGCATCCCCAGTGGTGCCAGGGCTCTCTCTGGAGTCACTGCAGTGCATCCCCAGTGGTGCCGGTGCACTCTCTGGAGTCACTGCAGTGCTTCCCCAGTGGTGCCAGTGCACTCTCTGCACTCACTGCACTGCATCCCCAGTGGTGCCGGTGCACTCTCTACAGTCACTGCAGTGCATCTCCAGTGGTGCCAGTGCACTCTCTGGAGTCTATGCAGTGCATCCCCAGTGGTGCCAGTGCACTCTATGGACTCACTGTACTGCATCCCCAGTGGTGCCAGTGCACTCTCTGGACTCACTGCACTGCATCCCCAGTGGTGCCAGTGCACTCTCTGGACTCACTGCAGTACATCCCCAATGGTGCCAGTGTACTCTCTGCACTCACTGCAGTGCATCCCCAGTGGTGCCAGTGTACTCTCTGGACTCACTGCAGTGCATCCCCAGTGGTGCCAGTTCACTCTCTGGAGTCACTGTACTGCATCCCCAGTGGTGCCAGTGCACTCTCTGGACTCACTGCACTGCATCCCCAGTGGTGCCAGTGCACTCTGTGGACTCACTGTACTGCATCCCCAGTGGTGCCAGTGCACTCTCTGGACTCACTGCACTGCATCCCCAGTGGTGCCAGTGCACTCTCTGGAGGCATAGCAGTGCATCCCCAGTGGTGCCAGTGCACTCTGTGGACTCACTGTACTGCATCCCCAGTGGCACCAGTGCACTCTCTGGACTCACCGCACTGCATCCAGAGTGGTGCCAGTGCACTCTCTGGACTCACTGCACTGCATCCCCAGTGGTGCCAGTGCACTCTCTGGACTCACTGCACTGCATCCCCAGTGGTGCCAGTGCACTCTCTGTAGTCATTGCGCTGCATCCCCAGTGGTGCCAGTGCAATCTCTGGACTCACTGCACTGCATCCCCAGTGGGGCCAGTGCACTCTCTGGACTCACTGCAGTGCATCCCCAGTGGTTCCAGTGCACTCTCTGGACTCACTGCAGTGCATCCCCAGTGGTGCCAGTGCACTCTCTGGACTCACTGCAGTGCATCCCCAGTGGTGCCAGTGCACTCTGTGGACTCACTGCACTACATCTCCAGTGGTGCCAGTGCACTATCTGGACTAACTGAACTGCATCCCCTATTGATCCAGTGCACTCTCTGGAGTCACTGCACTGCATCCCCAGTGGTGCCAGTGCACTCTCTGGAGTTACTGCACTGCATCCCCAGTGGTGCCAGTGCACTCTGTGGACTCACTGTACTGCATCCACAGTGGTGCCAGTGCACTCTCTGGACTCACCGCACTGCATCCAGAGTGGTGCCAGTGCACTCTCTGGACTCACCGCACTGCATCCCCAGTGGTGCCAGTGCACTCTCTGGACTTACAGCACTGCATCCCCAGTGGTTCCAGTGCACTCTCTGGACTCACTGCGCTGAATCCCCAGTAGTGCCAGTGCACTCTCTGGACTCACTGCTCTGCATCCCCAGTGGTGTTAGTGCACTCTCTGGAGTCACTGCAGTGCTTCCCCAGTGGTGCCAGTGCACTCTCTGGACTCACTGCTCTGCATCCCCAGTGGTGCCATTGCACTCTCTGGAGTCACTGCAGTGCTTCCCCAGTGGTGCCAGTGCACTCTCTGGACTCACTGCAGTGCATCCCCAGTGGTGCCAGTGCACTCTCTGGAGGCATAGCAGTGCATCCCCAGTGGTGCCAGTGCACTCTGTGGACTCACTGTACTGCATCCCCAGTGGCACCAGTGCACTCTCTGGACTCACCGCACTGCATCCAGAGTGGTGCCAGTGCACTCTCTGGACTTACTGCACTGCATCCCCAGTGGTGCCAGTGCACTCTCTGGACTCACTGCACTGCATCCCCAGTGGTGCCAGTGCACTCTCTGTAGTCATTGCGCTGCATCCCCAGTGGTGCCAGTGCAATCTCTGGACTCACTGCAGTGCATCCCCAGTGGGGCCAGTGCACTCTCTGGACTCACTGCAGTGCATCCCCAGTGGGGCCAGTGCACTCTCTGGACTCACTGCAGTGCATCCCCGGTGGTGCCAGTGCACTCTCTGGACTCACTGCAGTGCATCCCCAGTGGTGCCAGTGCACTCTGTGGACTCACTGCACTACATCTCCAGTGGTGCCAGTGCACTATCTGGACTAACTGAACTGCATCCCCTATTGATCCTGTGCACTCTCTGGAGTCACTGCACTGCATCCCCAGTGGTGCCAGTGCACTCTCTGGAGTTACTGCACTGCATCCCCAGTGGTGCCAGTGCACTCTGTGGACTCACTGTACTGCATCCACAGTGGTGCCAGTGCACTCTCTGGACTCACCGCACTGCATCCAGAGTGGTGCCAGTGCACTCTCTGGACTCACCGCACTGCATCCCCAGTGGTGCCAGTGCACTCTCTGGACTTACAGCACTGCATCCCCAGTGGTTCCAGTGCACTCTCTGGACTCACTGCGCTGAATCCCCAGTAGTGCCAGTGCACTCTCTGGACTCACTGCTCTGCATCCCCAGTGGTGTTAGTGCACTCTCTGGAGTCACTGCAGTGCTTCCCCAGTGGTGCCAGTGCACTCTCTGGACTCACTGCTCTGCATCCCCAGTGGTGCCATTGCACTCTCTGGAGTCACTGCAGTGCTTCCCCAGTGGTGCCAGTGCACTCTCTGGACTCACTGCAGTGCATCCCCAGTGGTGCCAGCGCACTCTCTGGAGTCTCTGCAGTGCATCCCCAGTGGTGCCAGTGCACTCTGTGGACTCACTGTACTGCATCCCCAGTGGTGCCAGTGCACTCTCTGGACTCACTGCACTGCATCCCCAGTGGTGCCAGTGCACTCTCTGGAGTCTCTGCAGTGCATCCCCAGTGGTGCCAGTGCACTCTGTGGACTCACTGTACTGCATCCCCAGTGGTGCCAGTGCACTCTCTGGACTCACTGCAGTACATCCCCAATGGTGCCAGTGTACTCTCTGCACTCACTGCAGTGCATCCCAAGTGGTGACAGTGCACTCTCTGGACTCACTGCAGTGCATCCCCAGTGGTGCCAGTTCACTCTCTGGAGTCACTGTACTGCATCCCCAGTGGTGCCAGTGCACTCTCTGGACTCACTGCACTGCATCCCCAGTGGTGCCAGTGCACTCTCTGGACTCACTGCACTGCATCCCCAGTGGTCCCAGTGCACTCTGTGGACTCACTGTACTGCATCCACAGTGGTGCCAGTGCACTCTCTGGACTCACCGCACTGCATCCAGAGTGGTGCCAGTGCACTCTCTAGAGTCACTGCAGTGCATCCCCAGTGGTGCCAGTGCACTCTCTGGACTCACTGCACTGCATCACCACTGGTGCCAGTGCACTCTCTGGAGTCACTGCAGTGCATCCCCAGTGGTGCCAGTGCACTCTGTGGACTCACTGCACTGCATCCCCAGTGGTGCCAGTGCACTCTCTGGACTCACCGCACTGCATCCAGAGTGGTGCCAGTGCACTCTCTGGACTCACTGCAGTCCATCCCCAGTGGTGCCAGTGCACTCTCTGGACTCACTGCAGTGCATCCCCCGTGGTGCCAGTGCACTCTGTGGACTCACTGCACTGCATCCCCAGTGGTGCCAGTGCACTCTCTGGACTCACTGCACTGCATCCCCAGTGGTGCCAGTGCACTCTATGTAGTCATTGCGCTGCATCCCCAGTGGTGCCAGTGCACTCTCTGGAGTCTCTGCAGTGCATCCCCAGTGGTGCCAGTGCACTCTCTGGACTCACTGCAGTGCATCCCCAGTGGTGCCAGTGCACTCTCTGCACTCACAGCACTGCATCCCCAGTGGTGCCATTGCACTCTCTGGACTCACTGCAGTACATCCCCAATTGTGCCAGTGTACTCTCTGCACTCACTGCAGTGCATCCCCAGTGGTGCCAGTGCACTCTATGGACTCACTGCACTGCATCCCCAGTGGTGCCAGTGCACTCTGTGGACTCACTGTACTGCATCCCCAGTGGTGCCAGTGCACTCTCTGGACTCACTGCACTGCATCCCCAGTGGTGCCAGTGCACTCTCTGGACTCACTGCACTGCATCCCCAGTGGTGCCAGTGCACTCTCTGTAGTCATTGCGCTGCATCCCCAGTGGTGCCAGGGCTCTCTCTGGACTCACTGCAGTGCATCCCCAGTGGTGCCAGTGCACTCTCTGGACTCACTGCACTGCATCCCCAGTGGTGCCAGTGCACTCTCTGGACTCACTGCAGTGCATCCCCAGTGGTGCCAGTGCACTCTCTGGACTCACTGCACTGCATCCCCAGTGGTGCCAGTGCACTCTCTGGACTCACTGCACTACATCCCCAGTGGTGCCAGTGCACTCTCTGGAGTCTCTACAGTGCATCCCCAGTGGTGCCAGTGCACTCTGTGGACTCACTGTACTGCATCCCCAGTGGTGCCAGTGCACTCTCTGGACTCACTGCAGTACATCCCCAATGGTGCCAGTGTACTCTCTGCACTCACTGCAGTGCATCCCCAGTGGTGCCAGTGCACTCTCTGGACTCACTGCAGTGCATCCCCAGTAGTGCCAGTGCACTCTCTGGACTCACTGCAGTGCATCCCCAGTGGTGCCAGTGCACTCACTGGAGTCACTGTACTGCATCCCCAGTGGTGCCAGTGCACTCTCTGGACTCACTGCACTGCATCCCCAGTGGTGCCAGTGCACTCTCTGGACTAAGTGAACTGCATCCCCAATTGATCCAGTGCACTCTCTGGACTCACTTCACTGCATCACCAGTGGTGCCAGTGCACTCTCTGGAGTCACTGCAGTGCATCCCCAGTGGTCCCAGTGCACTCTGTGGACTCACTGTACTGCATCGACAGTGGTGCCAGTGCACTCTCTGGACTCACCGCACTGCATCCAGAGTGGTGCCAGTGCACTCTCTGGACTCACTGCGCTGCATCCCCAGTGGTGCCAGTGCACTCTCTGGACTCACTGCACTGCATCCCCAGTGGTGCCAGTGCACTCTCTGTAGTCATTGCGCTGCATCCCCAGTGGTGCCAGGGCTCTCTCTGGACTCACTGCAGTGCATCCCCAGTGGTGCCGGTGCACTCTCTGGAGTCACTGCAGTGCTTCCCCAGTGGTGCCAGTGCACTCTCTGGACTCACTGCACTGCATCCCCAGTGGTGCCGGTGCACTCTCTACAGTCACTGCAGTGCATCTCCAGTGGTGCCAGTGCACTCTCTGGAGTCTATGCAGTGCATCCCCAGTGGTGCCAGTGCACTCTATGGACTCACTGTACTGCATCCCCAGTGGTGCCAGTGCACTCTCTGGACTCACTGCACTGCATCCCCAGTGGTGCCAGTGCACTCTCTGGACTCACTGCAGTACATCCCCAATGGTGCCAGTGTACTCTCTGCACTCACTGCAGTGCATCCCCAGTGGTGCCAGTGTACTCTCTGGACTCACTGCAGTGCATCCCCAGTGGTGCCAGTTCACTCTCTGGAGTCACTGTACTGCATCCCCAGTGGTGCCAGTGCACTCTCTGGACTCACTGCACTGCATCCCCAGTGGTGCCAGTGCACTCTGTGGACTCACTGTACTGCATCCCCAGTGGTGCCAGTGCACTCTCTGGACTCACTGCACTGCATCCCCAGTGGTGCCAGTGCACTCTCTGGAGGCATAGCAGTGCATCCCCAGTGGTGCCAGTGCACTCTGTGGACTCACTGTACTGCATCCCCAGTGGCACCAGTGCACTCTCTGGACTCACCGCACTGCATCCAGAGTGGTGCCAGTGCACTCTCTGGACTCACTGCACTGCATCCCCAGTGGTGCCAGTGCACTCTCTGGACTCACTGCACTGCATCCCCAGTGGTGCCAGTGCACTCTCTGTAGTCATTGCGCTGCATCCCCAGTGGTGCCAGTGCAATCTCTGGACTCACTGCACTGCATCCCCAGTGGGGCCAGTGCACTCTCTGGACTCACTGCAGTGCATCCCCAGTGGTTCCAGTGCACTCTCTGGACTCACTGCAGTGCATCCCCAGTGGTGCCAGTGCACTCTCTGGACTCACTGCAGTGCATCCCCAGTGGTGCCAGTGCACTCTGTGGACTCACTGCACTACATCTCCAGTGGTGCCAGTGCACTATCTGGACTAACTGAACTGCATCCCCTATTGATCCAGTGCACTCTCTGGAGTCACTGCACTGCATCCCCAGTGGTGCCAGTGCACTCTCTGGAGTTACTGCACTGCATCCCCAGTGGTGCCAGTGCACTCTGTGGACTCACTGTACTGCATCCACAGTGGTGCCAGTGCACTCTCTGGACTCACCGCACTGCATCCAGAGTGGTGCCAGTGCACTCTCTGGACTCACCGCACTGCATCCCCAGTGGTGCCAGTGCACTCTCTGGACTTACAGCACTGCATCCCCAGTGGTTCCAGTGCACTCTCTGGACTCACTGCGCTGAATCCCCAGTAGTGCCAGTGCACTCTCTGGACTCACTGCTCTGCATCCCCAGTGGTGTTAGTGCACTCTCTGGAGTCACTGCAGTGCTTCCCCAGTGGTGCCAGTGCACTCTCTGGACTCACTGCTCTGCATCCCCAGTGGTGCCATTGCACTCTCTGGAGTCACTGCAGTGCTTCCCCAGTGGTGCCAGTGCACTCTCTGGACTCACTGCAGTGCATCCCCAGTGGTGCCAGTGCACTCTCTGGAGGCATAGCAGTGCATCCCCAGTGGTGCCAGTGCACTCTGTGGACTCACTGTACTGCATCCCCAGTGGCACCAGTGCACTCTCTGGACTCACCGCACTGCATCCAGAGTGGTGCCAGTGCACTCTCTGGACTTACTGCACTGCATCCCCAGTGGTGCCAGTGCACTCTCTGGACTCACTGCACTGCATCCCCAGTGGTGCCAGTGCACTCTCTGTAGTCATTGCGCTGCATCCCCAGTGGTGCCAGTGCAATCTCTGGACTCACTGCAGTGCATCCCCAGTGGGGCCAGTGCACTCTCTGGACTCACTGCAGTGCATCCCCAGTGGGGCCAGTGCACTCTCTGGACTCACTGCAGTGCATCCCCGGTGGTGCCAGTGCACTCTCTGGACTCACTGCAGTGCATCCCCAGTGGTGCCAGTGCACTCTGTGGACTCACTGCACTACATCTCCAGTGGTGCCAGTGCACTATCTGGACTAACTGAACTGCATCCCCTATTGATCCTGTGCACTCTCTGGAGTCACTGCACTGCATCCCCAGTGGTGCCAGTGCACTCTCTGGAGTTACTGCACTGCATCCCCAGTGGTGCCAGTGCACTCTGTGGACTCACTGTACTGCATCCACAGTGGTGCCAGTGCACTCTCTGGACTCACCGCACTGCATCCAGAGTGGTGCCAGTGCACTCTCTGGACTCACCGCACTGCATCCCCAGTGGTGCCAGTGCACTCTCTGGACTTACAGCACTGCATCCCCAGTGGTTCCAGTGCACTCTCTGGACTCACTGCGCTGAATCCCCAGTAGTGCCAGTGCACTCTCTGGACTCACTGCTCTGCATCCCCAGTGGTGTTAGTGCACTCTCTGGAGTCACTGCAGTGCTTCCCCAGTGGTGCCAGTGCACTCTCTGGACTCACTGCTCTGCATCCCCAGTGGTGCCATTGCACTCTCTGGAGTCACTGCAGTGCTTCCCCAGTGGTGCCAGTGCACTCTCTGGACTCACTGCAGTGCATCCCCAGTGGTGCCAGCGCACTCTCTGGAGTCTCTGCAGTGCATCCCCAGTGGTGCCAGTGCACTCTGTGGACTCACTGTACTGCATCCCCAGTGGTGCCAGTGCACTCTCTGGACTCACTGCACTGCATCCCCAATGGTGCCAGTGTACTCTCTGCACTCACTGCAGTGCATCCCCAGTGGTGCCAGTGCACTCTCTGGACTCACTGCAGTGCATCCCCAGTGGTGCCAGTTCACTCTCTGGAGTCACTGTACTGCATCCCCAGTGGTGCCAGTGCACTCTCTGGACTCACTGCAGTGCATCCCCAGTGGTGCCAGTGCACTCTCTGGACTAACTGAACTGCATCCCCAATTGATCCAGTGCACTCTCTGGACTCACTGCACTGCATCCCCAGTGATGCCAGTGCACTCTCTGGACTCACTGCAGTGCATCCCCAGTGGTGCCAGTGCACTCTCTGGACTCACTGCACTGCATCCCCAGTGGTGCCAGTGCACTCTCTGGACTCACAGCACTGCATCCCCAGTGGTGCCAGTGCACTCTCTGTAGTCATTGCGCTGCATCCCCAGTGGTACCAGTGCACTCTCTGGACTCACTGCACTGCATCCCCAGTGGGGCCAGTGCACTCTCAGGAGTCATTTCAGTGCATCCCCAGTGGTGCCAGTGCACTCTCTGGACTCACTGCAGTGCATCCCCAGTGGTGCCAGTGCACTCTCTGGACTCACTGCAGTGCATCCCCAGTGGTGCCAATGCACTCTCTGGACTCACTGCACTGCATCCCCAAGGTGCCAGTGCACTCTCTGCACTCACTACACTGCATCCCCAGTGGTGCCAGTGCACTCTCTGGACTCACTTCAGTGCATCCCCAATTGTGCCAGTGTACTCTCTGCACTCACTGCAGTGCATCCCCAGTGGTGCCAGTGCACTCTCTGGACTCACTGCACTGCATCCCCAGTGGTGCCAGTTCACTCTCTGGAGTCACTGTACTGCATCCCCAGTGGTGCCAGTGCACTCTCTGGACTCACTGCACTGCATCCCCAGTGGTGCCACTGCACTCTCTGGACTCACTGCACTGCATCCCCAGTGGTCCCAGTGCACTCTGTGGACTCACTGTACTGCATCCACAGTGGTGCCAGTGCACTCTCTGGACTCACCGCACTGCATACAGAGTGGTGCCAGTGCACTCTCTGGACTCACTGCACTGCATTCCCAGTGGTGCCAGTGCACTCTCTGGACTCACTGCAGTGCATCCCCAGTGGTGCCAGTGTACTCTCTGGACTCACTGCACTGCATCCCCAGTGGTGCCAGTGCTCTCTCTGGACTCACTGCACTGCACCCCCAGTGGTGCCAGTGCACTCTCTGGACTCACCGCACTGCATCACCAGTGGTGCCAGTGCACTCTCTGGACTCACTGCAGTGCATCCCCAGTGGTGCCAGTGCACTCTCTGGCCTCACTGCACTGCATCACCAGTGGTGCCAGTGCACTCTCTGGACTCACTGCACTGCATCCCCAGTGGTGCCAGTGCACTCTCTGGACTCACTGCAGTGCATCCCCAGTGGTGCCAGTGCACTCTCAAGACGTACAGCACTGCATCCCCATTTGGTGCCAGTGCACTCTCTGGACTCACTGCGCTGCATCCCCAGTGGTGCCAGTGCACTCTCTGGACTCACTGCACTGCATCCCCAGTGGTGCCAGTGCACTCTCTGTAGTCATTGCGCTGCATCCCCAGTGGTGCCAGGGCACTCTGTGGACTCACTGCACTGCATCCCCAGTGGTGCCAGTGCACTCTCTGGACTCACTGCAGTGCTTCCCCAGTGGTGCCAGTGCACTCTCTGGACTCACTGCACTGCATCCCCATTGGTGCCGGTGCACTCTCTAGAGTCACTGCAGTGCATCCCCAGTGGTGCCAGTGCACTCTCTGGACTCACTGCAGTGCATCCCCAGTGGTGCCAGTTCACTCTCTGGAGTCACTGCAGTGCATCCCCAGTGGTGCCAGTGCACTCTCTGGAGTCACTGCACTGCATCCCCAGTGGTGCCAGTGCACTCTCTGGACTCACTGCACTGCATCCCCAGTGGTGCCAGTGCACTCTCTGGAGGCACTGCAGTGCATCCCCAGTGGTGCCAGTGCACTCTGTGGACTCACTGTACTGCATCCCCCGGGTGCCAGTGCACTCTCTGGACTCACCGCACTGCATCCAGAGTGGTGCCAGTGCACTCTCTGGACTCACCGCACTGCATCCCCAGTGGTGCCAGTGCACTCTCTGGACTCACTGCAGTGCATCCCCAGTGGTGCCAGTGCACTCTCTGGACTCACTACACTGCATCCCAAGTGGTGCCAGTGCACTCTCTGGGCTCACAGCACTGCATCCCCAGTGGTGCCAGTGCACTCTCTGTAGTCATTGCGCTGCATCCCCAGTGGTGCCAGTGCAATCTCTGGACTCACTGCACTGCATCCCCAGTGGGGCCGGTGCACTCTCTGGACTCACTGCACTGCATCCCCAGTGGTGCCAGTGCACTCTCTGGACTCACTGCACTGCATCCCCAGTGGTGCCAGTGCACTCTCTGGACTCACTGCAGTGCATCCCCACTGGTGCCAATTCACTCTATGGACTCACTGCACTGCATCCCCAAGGTGCAAGTGCACTCTCTGGACTCATTACACTGCATCCCCAGTGGTGCCAGTGCACTCTGTGGACTCACTGTACTGCATCCCCAGTGGCACCAGTGCACTCTCTGGACTCACCGCACTGCATCCAGAGTGGTGCCAGTGCACTCTCTGGACTCACTGCACTGCATCCCCAGTGGTGCCAGTGCACTCTCTGGACTCACTGCACTGCATCCCCAGTGGTGCCAGTGCACTCTCTGTAGTCATTGCGCTGCATCCCCAGTGGTGCCAGTGCAATCTCTGGACTCACTGCACTGCATCCCCAGTGGGGCCTATGCACTCTCTGGACTCACTGCAGTGCATCCCCAGTGGGGCCAGTGCACTCTCTGGACTCACTGCAGTGCATCCCCAGTGGTGCCAGTGCACTCTCTGGACTCACTGCAGTGCATCCCCAGTGGTGCCAGTGCACTCTGTGGACTCACTGCACTACATCTCCAGTGGTGCCAGTGCACTATCTGGACTAACTGAACTGCATCCCCTATTGATCCTGTGCACTCTCTGGAGTCACTGCACTGCATCCCCAGTGGTGCCAGTGCACTCTCTGGAGTTACTGCACTGCATCCCCAGTGGTACCAGTGCACTCTGTGGACTCACTGTACTGCATCCACAGTGGTGCCAGTGCACTCTCTGGACTCACCGCACTGCATCCAGAGTGGTGCCAGTGCACTCTCTGGACTCACCGCACTGCATCCCCAGTGGTGCCAGTGCACTCTCTGGACTTACAGCACTGCATCCCCAGTGGTTCCAGTGCACTCTCTGGACTCACTGCGCTGAATCCCCAGTAGTGCCAGTGCACTCTCTGGACTCACTGCTCTGCATCCCCAGTGGTGTTAGTGCACTCTCTGGAGTCACTGCAGTGCTTCCCCAGTGGTGCCAGTGCACTCTCTGGACTCACTGCTCTGCATCCCCAGTGGTGCCATTGCACTCTCTGGAGTCACTGCAGTGCTTCCCCAGTGGTGCCAGTGCACTCTCTGGACTCACTGCAGTGCATCCCCAGTGGTGCCAGCGCACTCTCTGGAGTCTCTGCAGTGCATCCCCAGTGGTGCCAGTGCACTCTGTGGACTCACTGTACTGCATCCACAGTGGTGCCAGTGCACTCTCTGGACTCACTGCACTGCATCCCCAATGGTGCCAGTGTACTCTCTGCACTCACTGCAGTGCATCCCCAGTGGTGCCAGTGCACTCTCTGGACTCACTGCAGTGCATCCCCAGTGGTGCCAGTTCACTCTCTGGAGTCACTGTACTGCATCCCCAGTGGTGCCAGTGCACTCTCTGGACTCACTGCAGTGCATCCCCAGTGGTGCCAGTGCACTCTCTGGACTAACTGAACTGCATCCCCAATTGATCCAGTGCACTCTCTGGACTCACTGCACTGCATCCCCAGTGATGCCAGTGCACTCTCTGGACTCACTGCAGTGCATCCCCAGTGGTGCCAGTGCACTCTCTGGACTCACTGCACTGCATCCCCAGTGGTGCCAGTGCACTCTCTGGACTCACAGCACTGCATCCCCAGTGGTGCCAGTGCACTCTCTGTAGTCATTGCGCTGCATCCCCAGTGGTACCAGTGCACTCTCTGGACTCACTGCACTGCATCCCCAGTGGGGCCAGTGCACTCTCAGGAGTCATTTCAGTGCATCCCCAGTGGTGCCAGTGCACTCTATGGACTCACTGCAGTGCATCCCCAGTGGTGCCAGTGCACTCTCTGGACTCACTGCAGTGCATCCCCAATTGTGCCAGTATACTCTCTGCACTCACTGCAGTGCATCCCCAGTGGTGCCAGTGCACTCTCTGGACTCACTGCACTGCATCCCCAGTGGTGCCAGTTCACTCTCTGGAGTCACTGTACTGCATCCCCAGTGGTGCCAGTGCACTCTCTGGACTCACTGCACTGCATCCCCAGTGGTGCCACTGCACTCTCTGGACTCACTGCACTGCATCCCCAGTGGTCCCAGTGCACTCTGTGGACTCACTGTCCTGCATCCACAGTGGTGCCAGTGCACTCTCTGGACTCACCGCACTGCATACAGAGTGGTGCCAGTGCACTCTCTGGACTCACTGCACTGCATTCCCAGTGGTGCCAGTGCACTCTCTGGACTCACTGCAGTGCATCCCCAGTGGTGCCAGTGTACTCTCTGGACTCACTGCACTGCATCCCCAGTGGTGCCAGTGCTCTCTCTGGACTCACTGCACTGTACCCCCAGTGGTGCCAGTGCACTCTCTGGACTAAGTGAACTGCATCCCCAATTGATCCAGTGCACTCTCTGGACTCACTGCACTGCATCCCCAGTGGTGCCAGTGCACTCTCTGGAGTCACTGCAGTGCATCCCCAGTGGTCCCAGTGCACTCTGTGGACTCACTGTACTGCATCCACAGTGGTGCCAGAGCACTCTCTGGACTCACCGCACTGCATCCAGAGTGGTGCCAGTGCACTCTCTAGACGTACAGCACTGCATCCCCATTTGGTGCCAGTGCACTCTCTGGACTCACTGCGCTGCATTCCCAGTGGTGCCAGTGCACTCTCTGGACTCACTGCACTGCATCCCCAGTGGTGCCAGTGCACTCTCTGTAGTCATTGCGCTGCATCCCCAGTGGTGCCAGGGCACTCTGTGGACTCACTGCACTGCATCCCCAGTGGTGCCAGTGCACTCTCTGGACTCACTGCAGTGCTTCCCCAGTGGTGCCAGTGCACTCTCTGGACTCACTGCACTGCATCCCCATTGGTGCCGGTGCACTCTCTAGAGTCACTGCAGTGCATCCCCAGTGGTGCCAGTGCACTCTCTGGACTCACTGCAGTGCATCCCCAGTGGTGCCAGTTCACTCTCTGGAGTCACTGCAGTGCATCCCCAGTGGTGCCAGTGCACTCTCTGGACTCACTGCAGTGCATCCCCAGTGATGCCAGTGCACTCTCTGGAGTCACTGCACTGCATCCCCAGTGGTGCCAGTGCACTCTCTGGACTCACTGCACTGCATCCCCAGTGGTGCCAGTGCACTCTCTGGAGGCACTGCAGTGCATCCCCAGTGGTGCCAGTGCACTCTGTGGACACACTGTACTGCATCCCCAGGGTGCCAGTGCACTCTCTGGACTCACCGCACTGCATCCAGAGTGGTGCCAGTGCACTCTCTGGACTCACCGCACTGCATCCCCAGTGGTGCCAGTGCACTCTCTGGACTCACTGCAGTGCATCCCCAGTGGTGCCAGTGCACTCTCTGGACTCACTACACTGCATCCCAAGTGGTGCCAGTGCACTCTCTGGGCTCACAGCACTGCATCCCCAGTGGTGCCAGTGCACTCTCTGTAGTCATTGCGCTGCATCCCCAGTGGTGCCAGTGCAATCTCTGGACTCACTGCACTGCATCCCCAGTGGGGCCGGTGCACTCTCTGGACTCACTGCACTGCATCCCCAGTGGTGCCAGTGCACTCTCTGGACTCACTGCACTGCATCCCCAGTGGTGCCAGTGCACTCTCTGGACTCACTGCAGTGCATCCCCACTGGTTCCAATTCACTCTCTGGACTCACTGCACTGCATCCCCAAGGTGCAAGTGCACTCTCTGGACTCATTACACTGCATCCCCAGTGGTGCCAGTGCACTCTGTGGACTCACTGTACTGCATCCCCAGTGGTGCCAGTGCACTCTCTGGACTCACTGCACTGCATCCCCAGTGGTGCCAGTGCACTCTCTGGACTCACTGCAGTGCATCCCCAGTGGTGCCAGTGCACTCTCTGGACTCACTGCACTGCATCCCCAGTGGTGCCAGTGCACTCTCTGGACTCACTGCACTACATCCCCAGTGGTGCCAGTGCACTCTCTGGAGTCTCTACAGTGCATCCCCAGTGGTGCCAGTGCACTCTGTGGACTCACTGTACTGCATCCCCAGTGGTGCCAGTGCACTCTCTGGACTCACTGCAGTACATCCCCAATGGTGCCAGTGTACTCTCTGCACTCACTGCAGTGCATCCCCAGTGGTGCCAGTGCACTCTCTGGACTCACTGCAGTGCATCCCCAGTGGTGCCAGTGCACTCACTGGAGTCACTGTACTGCATCCCCAGTGGTGCCAGTGCACTCTCTGGACTCACTGCACTGCATCCCCAGTGGTGCCAGTGCACTCTCTGGACTAAGTGAACTGCATCCCCAATTGATCCAGTGCACTCTCTGGACTCACTTCACTGCATCACCAGTGGTGCCAGTGCACTCTCTGGAGTCACTGCAGTGCATCCCCAGTGGTCCCAGTGCACTCTGTGGACTCACTGTACTGCATCCACAGTGGTGCCAGTGCACTCTCTGGACTCACTGCACTGCATCCAGAGTGGTGCCAGTGCACTCTCTGGACTCACTGCGCTGCATCCCCAGTGGTGCCAGTGCACTCTCTGGACTCACTGCACTGCATCCCCAGTGGTGCCAGTGCACTCTCTGTAGTCATTGCGCTGCATCCCCAGTGGTGCCAGGGCTCTCTGTGGACTCACTGCAGTGCATCCCCAGTGGTGCCGGTGCACTCTCTGGAGTCACTGCAGTGCTTCCCCAGTGGTGCCAGTGCACTCTCTGGACTCACTGCACTGCATCCCCAGTGGTGCCGGTGCACTCTCTACAGTCACTGCAGTGCATCTCCAGTGGTGCCAGTGCACTCTCTGGAGTCCATGCAGTGCATCCCCAGTGGTGCCAGTGCACTCTATGGACTCACTGTACTGCATCCCCAGTGGTGCCAGTGCACTCTCTGGACTCACTGAACTGCATCCCCAGTGGTGCCAGTGCACTCTCTGGACTCACTGCAGTACATCCCCAATGGTGCCAGTGTACTCTCTGCACTCACTGCAGTGCATCCCCAGTGGTGCCAGTGTACTCTCTGGACTCACTGCAGTGCATCCCCAGTGGTGCCAGTTCACTCTCTGGAGTCACTGTACTGCATCCCCAGTGGTGCCAGTGCACTCTATGGACTCACTGCACTGCATCCCCAGTGGTGCCAGTGCACTCTGTGGACTCACTGTACTGCATCCCCAGTGGTGCCAGTGCACTCTCTGGACTCACTGCACTGCATCCCCAGTGGTGCCAGTGCACTCTCTGGAGGCATAGCAGTACATCCCCAGTGGTGCCAGTGCACTCTGTGGACTCACTGTACTGCATCCCCAGTGGCACCAGTGCACTCTCTGGACTCACCGCACTGCATCCAGAGTGGTGCCAGTGCACTCTCTGGACTCACTGCACTGCATCCCCAGTGGTGCCAGTGCACTCTCTGGACTCACTGCACTGCATCCCCAGTGGTGCCAGTGCACTCTCTGTAGTCATTGCGCTGCATCCCCAGTGGTGCCAGTGCAATCTCTGGACTCACTGCACTGCATCCCCAGTGGGGCCAGTGCACTCTCTGGACTCACTGCAGTGCATCCCCAGTGGGGCCAGTGCACTCTCTGGACTCACTGCAGTGCATCCCCAGTGGTGCCAGTGCACTCTCTGGACTCACTGCAGTGCATCCCCAGTGGTACCAGTGCACTCTGTGGACTCACTGCACTACATCTCCAGTGGTGCCAGTGCACTATCTGGACTAACTGAACTGCATCCCCTATTGATCCAGTGCACTCTCTGGAGTCACTGCACTGCATCCCCAGTGGTGCCAGTGCACTCTCTGGACTCACTACACTGCATCCCCAGTGGTGCCAGTGCACTCTGTGGACTCACTGTACTGCATCCACAGTGGTGCCAGTGCACTCTCTGGACTCACCGCACTGCATCCAGAGTGGTGCCAGTGCACTCTCTGGACTCACCGCACTGCATCCCCAGTGGTGCCAGTGCACTCTCTGGACTTACAGCACTGCATCCCCAGTGGTTCCAGTGCACTCTCTGGACTCACTGCGCTGAATCCCCAGTAGTGCCAGTGCACTCTCTGGACTCACTGCTCTGCATCCCCAGTGGTGTTAGTGCACTCTCTGGAGTCACTGCAGTGCTTCCCCAGTGGTGCCAGTGCACTCTCTGGACTCACTGCTCTGCATCCCCAGTGGTGCCATTGCACTCTCTGGAGTAACTGCAGTGCTTCCCCAGTGGTGCCAGTGCACTCTCTGGACTCACTGCAGTGCATCCCCAGTGGTGCCAGCGCACTCTCTGGAGTCTCTGCAGTGCATCCCCAGTGGTGCCAGTGCACTCTGTGGACTCACTGTACTGCATCCCCAGTGGTGCCAGTGCACTCTCTGGACTCACTGCACTGCATCCCCAATGGTGCCAGTGTACTCTCTGCACTCACTGCAGTGCATCCCCAGTGGTGCCAGTGCACTCTCTGGACTCACTGCAGTGCATCCCCAGTGGTGCCAGTTCACTCTCTGGAGTCACTGTACTGCATCCCCAGTGGTGCCAGTGCACTCTCTGGACTCACTGCAGTGCATCCCCAGTGGTGCCAGTGCACTCTCTGGACTAACTGAACTGCATCCCCAATTGATCCAGTGCACTCTCTGGACTCACTGCACTGCAACCCCAGTGATGCCAGTGCACTCTCTGGACTCACTGCAGTGCATCCCCAGTGGTGCCAGTGCACTCTCTGGACTCACTGCACTGCATCCCCAGTGGTGCCAGTGCACTCTCTGGACTCACAGCACTGCATCCC
Organism: Anser anser; assembly: GCF_964211835.1. Lineage (NCBI taxonomy): Eukaryota > Metazoa > Chordata > Aves > Anseriformes > Anatidae > Anser > Anser anser. The sequence goes on along the minus strand of NW_028153992.1, from coordinate 733,835 downwards.
CAGTGGTGCCAGTGCACTCTCTGTAGTCATTGCGCTGCATCCCCAGTGGTACCAGTGCACTCTCTGGACTCACTGCACTGCATCCCCAGTGGGGCCAGTGCACTCTCAGGAGTCATTTCAGTGCATCCCCAGTGGTGCCAGTGCACTCTATGGACTCACTGCAGTGCATCCCCAGTGGTGCCAGTGCACTCTCTGGACTCACTGCAGTGCATCCCCAGTGGTGCCAATGCACTCTCTGGACTCACTTCACTGCATCCCCAAGGTGCCAGTGCACTCTCTGCACTCACTACACTGCATCCCCAGTGGTGCCAGTGCACTCTCTGGACTCACTGCAGTGCATCCCCAGTGGTGCCAGTGCACTCTCTGGACTCACTGCACTGCATCCCCAGTGGTGCCAGTGCACTCTCTGGACTCAATGCACTGCATCCCCAGTGGTGCCAGTGCACTCTCTGGACTCACTGCACTGCATCCCCAGTGGTGCCAGTGCACTCTCTGGACTCACTGCAGTGCATCCCCAGTGGTGCCAGTGCACTCTCTGGACTCACTGCACTGCATCCCCAGTGGTCCCAGTGCACTCTCCGGAGTCTCTGCAGTGCATCCCCAGTGGTGCCAGTGCACTCTGTGGACTCACTGTACTGCATCCCCAGTGGTGCCAGTGCACTCTCTGGACTCACTGCAGTACATCCCCAATGGTGGCAGTGTACTTTCTGCACTCACTGCAGTGCATCCCCAGTGGTGCCAGTGCACTCTCTGGACTCACTGCACTGCATCCCCAGTGGTGCCAGTGCACTCTCTGGACTCACTGCAGTGCATCCCCAGTGGTGCCAGTGCACTCTGTGGACTCACTGTACTGCATCCACAGTGGTGCCAGTGCACTCTCTGGACTAACCGCACTGCATCCAGAGTGGTGCCAGTGCACTCTCTAGAGTCACTGCAGTGCATCCCCAGTGGTGCCAGTGCACTCTCTGGAGTCACTGCAGTGCATCCCCAGTGGTGCCAGTGCACTCTCTGGACTCACTGCACTGCATCCCCAGTGGTGCCAGTGCACTCTCTGGACTCACCGCACTGCATCCAGAGTGGTGCCAGTGCACTCTCTGGACTCACTGCAGTGCATCCCCAGTGGTGCCAGTGCACTCTCTGGACTCACTGCAGTGCATCCGCCGTGGTGCCAGTGCACTCTCTGGAGTCACTGCACTGCATTCCCAAAGGTGCCAGTGCACTCTCTGGACTCACTGCACTGCATCCCCAGTGGTGCCAGTGCACTCTCTGGACTCACAGCACTGCATCCCCAGTGGTGCCAGTGCACTCTCTGTAGTCATTGCGCTGCATCCCCAGTGGTACCAGTGCACTCTCTGGACTCACTGCACTGCATCCCCAGTGGTGCCAGTGCACTCTCAGGAGTCATTTCAGTGCATCCCCAGTGGTGCCAGTGCACTCTATGGACTCACTGCAGTGCATCCCCAGTGGTGCCAGTGCACTCTCTGGACTCACTGCAGTGCATCCCCAGTGGTGCCAATGCACTCTCTGGACTCACTGCACTGCATCCCCAAGGTGCCAGTGCACTCTCTGCACTCACTACACTGCATCCCCAGTGGTGCCAGTGCACTCTCTGGACTCACTGCAGTGCATCCCCAGTGGTGCCAGTGCACTCTCTGGACTCACTGCACTGCATCCCCAGTGGTGCCAGTGCACTCTCTGGACTCAATGCACTGCATCCCCAGTGGTGCCAGTGCACTCTCTGGACTCACTGCACTGCATCCCCAGTGGTGCCAGTGCACTCTCTGGACTCACTGCAGTGCATCCCCAGTGGTGCCAGTGCACTCTCTGGACTCACTGCACTGCATCCCCAGTGGTCCCAGTGCACTCTCTGGAGTCTCTGCAGTGCATCCCCAGTGGTGCCAGTGCACTCTGTGGACTCACTGTACTGCATCCAGAGTGGTGCCAGTGCACTCTCTGGACTCACTGCAGTACATCCCCAATGGTGCCAGTGTACTCTCTGCACTCACTGCAGTGCATCCCCAGTGGTGCCAGTGCACTCTCTGGACTCACTGCAGTGCATCCCCAGTGGTGCCAGTGCACTCTGTGGACTCACTGTACTGCATCCACAGTGGTGCCAGTGCACTCTCTGGACTAACCGCACTGCATCCAGAGTGGTGCCAGTGCACTCTCTAGAGTCACTGCAGTGCATCCCCAGTGGTGCCAGTGCACTCTCTGGAGTCACTGCAGTGCATCCCCAGTGGTGCCAGTGCACTCTCTGGACTCACTGCACTGCATCCCCAGTGGTGCCAGTGCACTCTCTGGACTCACCGCACTGCATCCAGAGTGGTGCCAGTGCACTCTCTGGACTCACTGCAGTGCATCCCCAGTGGTGCCAGTGCACTCTCTGGACTCACTGCAGTGCATCCCCCGTGGTGCCAGTGCACTCTCTGGAGTCACTGCACTGCATTCCCAGTGGTGCCAGTGCACTCTCTGGACTCACTGCACTGCATCCCCAGTGGTGCCAGTGCACTCTCTGGACTCACTGCAGTGCATCCCCAGTGGTGCCAGTGCACTCTCTGGACTCACTGCACTGCATCCCCAGTGGTGCCAGTGCACTCTCTGGACTCACTGCACTGCATCCCCAGTGGTGCCAGTGCACTCTCTGGACTCACTGCAGTGCATCCCCAGTGGTGCCAGTGCACTCTCTGGACACACTGCACTGCATCCCCAGTGGTGCCAGTGCACTCTCTGGACTCACAGCAGTGCATCCCCAGTGGTGCCAGTGCACTCTCTGGACTCACTGCAGTGCATCCCCAGTGGTGCCAGTGCACTCTGTGGACTCACTGTACTGCATCCCCAGTGGTGCCAGTGCACTCTCTGCACTCACAGCACTGCATCCCCAGTGGTGCCATTGCACTCTCTGGACTCACTGCAGTACATCCCCAATTGTGCCAGTGTACTCTCTGCACTCACTGCAGTGCATCCCCAGTGGTGCCAGTGCACTCTCTGGACTCACTGCAGTGCATCCCCAGTGGTGCCAGTACACTCTCTGGAGTCACTGTACTGCATCTCCAGTGGTGCCAGTGCACTCTCTGGACTCACTGCACTGCATCCCCAGTGGTCCCAGTGCACTCTGTGGACTCACTGTACTGCATCCACAGTGGTGCCAGTGCACTCTCTGGACTCACCGCACTGCATCCCCAGTGGTGCCAGTGCACTCTCTGGACTCACTGCACTGCATTCCCAGTGGTGCCACTGCACTCTCTGGACTCACTGCAGTGCATCCCCAGTGGTGCCAGTGCACTCTCTGGACTCACTGCACTGCATCCCCAGTGGTGCCAGTGCTCTCTCTGGACTCACTGCACTGCATCCCCAGTGGTGCCAGTGCACTCTCTGGACTCACTGCACTGCATCCCCAGTGGTGCCAGTGCACTCTCTGGACTCACTGCAGTGCATCCCCAGTGGTGCCAGTGCACTCTCTGGACTCACTGCACTGCATCCCCAGTGGTGCCAATGCACTCTCTAGAGTCACTGCAGTGCATCTCCAGTGGTGCCAGTGCACTCTCTGGACTCACTGCACTGCATCCCCAGTGGTGCCAGTGCACTCTCTGGAGTCACTGCACTGCATCCCCAGTGGTGCCAGTGCACTCTCTGTAGTCATTGCGCTGCATCCCCAGTGGTGTCAGTGCACTCTCTGGAGGCACTGCAGTGCATCCCCAGTGGTGCCAGTGCACTCTGTGGACTCACTGTACTGCATCCCCAGGGTGCCAGTGCACTCTCTGGACTCACTGCACTGCATCCAGAGTGGTGCCAGTGCACTCTCTGGACTCACCGCACTGCATCCCCAGTGGTGCCAGTGCACTCTCTGGAGTCACTGCACTGCATCCCCAGTGGTGCCAGTGCACTCTCTGGACTCACAGCAGTGCATCCCCAGTGGTGCCAGTGCACTCTCTGGACTCACTGCAGTGCATCCCCAGTGGTGCCAGTGCACTCTGTGGACTCACTGTACTGCATCCCCAGTGGTGCCATTGCACTCTCTGGACTCACTGCAGTACATCCCCAATTGTGCCAGTGTACTCTCTGCACTCACTGCAGTGCATCCCCAGTGGTGCCAGTGCACTCTCTGGACTCACTGCAGTGCATCCCCAGTGGTGCCAGTTCACTCTCTGGAGTCACTGTACTGCATCCCCAGTGGTGCCAGTGCACTCTCTGGACTCACTGCACTGCATCCCCAGTGGTGCCAGTGCACTCTCTGGACTCACTGCACTGCATCCCCAGTGGTCCCAGTGCACTCTGTGGACTCACTGTACTGCATCGACAGTGGTGCCAGTGCACTCTCTGGACTCACCGCACTGCATACAGAGTGGTGCCAGTGCACTCTCTGGACTCACTGCACTGCATTCCCAGTGGTGCCACTGCACTCTCTGGACTCACTGCAGTGCATCCCCAGTGGTGCCAGTGCACTCTCTGGACTCACTGCACTGCATCCCCAGTGGTGCCAGTGCTCTCTCTGGACTCACTGCACTGCATCCCCAGTGGTGCCAGTGCACTCTCTGGACTCACTGCACTGCATCCCCAGTGGTGCCAGTGCACTCTCTGGACTCACTGCAGTGCATCCCCAGTGTTGCCAGTGCACTCTCTGGACTCACTGCACTGCATCCCCAGTGGTGCCAATGCACTCTCTAGAGTCACTGCAGTGCATCCCCAGTGGTGCCAGTGCACTCTCTGGACTCACTGCACTGCATCCCCAGTGGTGCCAGTGCACTCTCTGGAGTCACTGCAGTGCATCCCCAGTGGTGCCAGTGCACTCTCTGGACTCACTGCAGTGCATCCCCAGTGGTGCCAGTGCACTCTCTGGACTTACAGCACTGCATCCCCATTTGGTGCCAGTGCACTCTCTGGACTCACTGCGCTGCATCCCCAGTGGTGCCAGTGCACTCTCTGGACTCACTGCACTGCATCCCCAGTGGTGCCAGTGCACTCTCTGTAGTCATTGCGCTGCATCCCCAGTGGTGCCAGTGCACTCTGTGGACTCACTGCACTGCATCCCCAGTGGTGCCAGTGCACTCTCTGGACTCACTGCAGTGCTTCACCAGTGGTGCCAGTGCACTGTCTGGACTCACTGCACTGCATCCCCAGTGGTGCCGGTGCACTCTCTAGAGTCACTGCAGTGCATCCCCAGTGGTGCCAGTGCACTCTCTGGACTCACTGCAGTGCATCCCCAGTGGTGCCAGTTCACTCTGTGGAGTCACTGCAGTGCATCCCCAGTGGTGCCAGTGCACTCTCTGGACTCACTGCAGTGCATCCCCAGTGGTGCCAGTGCACTCTCTGGACTCACTGCACTGCATCCCCAGTGGTGCCAGTGCACTCTCTGGACTCACTGCACTGCATCCCCAGTGGTGCCAGTGCACTCTCTGGACTCACTGCAGTGCATCCCCAGTGGTGCCAGTGCACTCTGTGGACTCACTGTACTGCATACCCAGGGTGCCAGTGCACTCTCTGGACTCACCGCACTGCATCCAGAGTGGTGCCAGTGCACTCTCTGGACTCACTGCACTGCATCCCCAGTGGTGCCAGTGCACTCTCTGGAGTCACTGCAGTGCATCCCCAGTGGTGCCAGTGCACTCTCTGGACACACTGCACTGCATCCCCAGTGGTGCCAGTGCACTCTCTGGACTCACTGCACTGCATCACCAGTGGTGCCAGTGCACTCTCTGGACTCACTGCAGTGCATCCCCAGTGGTGCCAGTGCACTCTCTGGACTCACTGTACTGCATCCCCAGTGGTGCCAGTGCACTCTCTGCACTCACAGCACTGCATCCCCAGTGGTGCCATTGCACTCTCTGGACTCACTGCAGTACATCCCCAATTGTTCCAGTGTACTCTCTGCACTCACCGCAGTGCATCCCCAGTGGTGCCAGTGCACTCTCTGGACTCACTGCAGTGCATCCCCAGTGGTGCCAGTTCACTCTCTGGAGTCACTGTACTGCATCCCCAGTGGTGCCAGTGCACTCTCTGGACTCACTGCACTGCATCCCCAGTGGTGCCAGTGCACTCTCTGGACTCACTGCACTGCAACCCCAGTGGTCCCAGTGCACTCTCTGGACTCACTGTACTGCATCCACAGTGGTGCCAGTGCACTCTCTGGACTCACCGCACTGCATACAGAGTGGTGCCAGTTCACTCTCTGGAGTCACTGCAGTGCATCCCCAGTGGTGCCAGTGCACTCTCTGGACTCACTGCAGTGCATCCCCAGTGGTGCCAGTGCACTCTCTGGACTCACTGCACTGCATCCCCAGTGGTGCCAGGGCTCTCTCTGGACTCACTGCACTGCATCCCCAGTGGTGCCAGTGCACTCTCTGGACTCACTGCACTGCATCACCAGTGGTGCCAGTGCACTCTCTGGACTCACTGCAGTGCATCCCCAGTGGTGCCAGTGCACTCTCTGGACTCACTGCACTGCATCCCCAGTGGTGCCAATGCACTCTCTAGAGTCACTGCAGTGCATCCCCAGTGGTGCCAGTGCACTCTCTGGACTCACTGCACTGCATCCCCAGTGGTGCCAGTGCACTCTCTGGAGTCACTGCACTGCATCCCCAGTGGTGCCAGTGCACTCTCTGGACTCACAGCAGTGCATCCCCAGTGGTGCCAGTGCACTCTCTGGACTTACAGCACTGCATCCCCATTTGGTGCCAGTGCACTCTCTGGACTCACTGCACTGCATCCCCAGTGGTGCCAGTGCACTCTCTGGACTCACTGCACTGCATCCCCAGTGGTGCCAGTGCACTCTCTGTAGTCATTGCGCTGCATCCCCAGTGGTGCCAGGGCACTCTGTGGACTCACTGTAGTGCATCCCCAGTGGTGCCAGTGCACTCTCTGGACTCACTGCAGTGCTTCCCCAGTGGTGCCAGTGCACTCTCTGGACTCACTGCACTGCATCCCCATTGGTGCCGGTGCACTCTCTAGAGTCACTGCAGTGCATCCCCAGTGGTGCCAGTGCACTCTCTGGACTCACTGCACTGCATCCCCAGTGGTGCCAGTGCACTCTCTGGACTCACTGCACTGCATCACCAGTGGTGCCAGTGCACTCTCTGGACTCACTGCACTGCATCCCCAGTGGTGCCTGTGCACTCTCTGGACTCACTGCACTGCATCCCCAGTGGTGCCAGTGCACTCTCTGGACTCACCGCACTGCATCCAGAGTGGTGCCAGTGCACTCTCTGGACTCACTGAAGTGCATCCCCAGTGGTGCCAGTGCACTCTCTGGACTCACTGTAGTGCATCCCCCGTGGTGCCAGTGCACTCTCTGGAGTCACTGCACTGCATCCCCAGTGGTGCCAGTGCACTCTCTGGACTCACTGCACTGCATCCCTAGTGGTGCCAGTGCACTCTCTGGACTCACTGCGCTGCATCCCCAGTGGTGCCAGTGCACTCTCTGGACTCACTGCACTGCATCCCCAGTGGTGCCAGTGCACTCTCTGGAGTCACTGCAGTGCATCACCAGTGGTGCCAGTGCACTCTCTGCACTCACTGCAGTGCATCCCCAGTGGTGCCAGTGCACTCTCTGCACTCACTGCAGTGCATCCCCAGTGGTGCCAGTGCACTCTCTGGACTCACTGCACTGCATCCCCAGTGGTGCCAGTGCACTCTCTGGAGTCTCTGCAGTGCATCCCCAGTAGTGCCAGTGCACTCTGTGGACTCACTGTACTGCATCCCCAGTGGTGCCAGTGCACTCTCTGGACTCACAGCACTGCATCCCCAGTGGTGCCAGTGCACTCTCTGGACTCACTGCAGTACATCCCCAATTTTGCCAGTGTACTCTCTGCACTCACTGCAGTGCATCCCCAGTGGTGCCAGTGCACTCTCTGGACTCACTGCAGTGCATCCCCAGTGGTGCCAGTTCACTCTCTGGAGTCACTGTACTGCATCCCCAGTGGTGCCAGTGCACTCTCTGGACTCACTGCAGTGCATCCCCAGTGGTGCCAGTTCACTCTCTGGAGTCACTGTACTGCATCCCCAGTGGTGCCAGTGCACTCTCTGGACTCACTGCAGTACATCCCCAATTTTGCCAGTGTACTCTCTGCACTCACTGCAGTGCATCCCCAGTGGTGCCAGTGCACTCTCTGGACTCACTGCAAGCATCCCCAGTGGTGCCAGTTCACTCTCTGGAGTCACTGTACTGCATCCCCAGTGGTGCCAGTGCACTCTCTGGACTCACTGCAGTGCATCCCCAGTGGTGCCAGTGTACTCTCTGGACTAACTGAACTGCATCCCCAATTGATCCAGTGCACTCTCTGGACTCACTGCACTGCATCCCCAGTGGTGCCAGTGCACTCTCTGGAGTCACTGCAGTGCATCCCCAGTGCTGCCAGTGCACTCTCTGGACTCACTGCACTGCATCACCAGTGGTGCCAGTGCACTCTCTGGAGTCACTGCAGTGCATACCCAGTGGTGCCAGTGTACTCTGTGGACTCACTGTACTGCATCCACAGTGGTGCCAGTGCACTCTCTGGACTCACCGCACTGCATCCAGAGTGGTGCCAGTGCACTCTCAGGACTCACTGCACTGCATTCCCAGTGGTGCCAGTGCACTCTCTGGACTAACTGTACTGCATCCCCTATTGATCCAGTGCACTCTCTGGACTCACTGCACTGCATCCCCAGTGGTGCCAGTGCACTCTCTGGACTCACTGCACTGCATCCCCAGTGGTGCCAGTGCTCTCTCTGGACTCACTGCACTGCATCCACAGTGGTGCCAGTGCACTCTCTGGACTCACTGCACTGCATCACCAGTGGTGCCAGTGCACTCTCTGGACTCACTGCAGTGCATCCCCAGTGGTGCCAGTGCACTCTCTGGACTCACTGCACTGCATCCCCAGTGGTGCCAGTGCACTCTCTGGACTCACTGTACTGCATCCCCAGTGGTGCCAGTGCACTCTCTGGACTCACTGCACTGCATCCCCAGTGGTGCCAGTGCACTCTCTGGACTCACCGCACTGCATCCCCAGTGGTGCCAGTGCACTCTCTGGACTCACTGCAGTGCATCCCCAGTGGTGCCAGTGCACTCTCTGGACTTACAGCACTGCATCCCCAGTGGTGCCAGTGCACTCTCTGGACTCACTGCGCTGAATCCCCAGTAGTGCCAGTGCAGTCTCTGGACTCACTGCTCTGCATCCCCAGTGGTGCCAGTGCACTCTCTGGAGTCAGTGCAGTGCTTCTACATTGGTGGCAGTACACTCTCTGGACTCACTGCTCTGCATCCCCAGTGGTGCCAGTTCACTCTCTAGAGTCACTGCACTGCATCCCCAGTGGTGCCAGTGCACTCTCTGGAGTCTCTGCAGTGCATCCCCAGTGGTGCCAGTGCACTCTCTGGACTCACTGCACTGCATCCCCAGTGGTGCCAGTGCACTCTCTGGACTCACTGTACTGCATCCACAGTTGTGCCAGTGCACTCTCTGGACTCACCGCACTGCATCCGGAGTGGTGCCAGTGCACTCTCTGGACTCACTGCACTGCATCCCAATGGTGCCAGTGCACTCTCTGGAGTCACTGCAGTGCATCCCCAGGGGTGCCAGTGCACTCTCTGGAGTCACTGCACTGCATCCCCAGAGGTGCCAGTGCACTCTCTGGACTCACTGCACTTCATCCCCAGTGGGGCCAGTGCACTCTCTGGACTCACAGCACTGCATCCCCAGTGGTGCCAGTGCACTCTCTGTAGTCATTGCGCTGCATCCCCAGTGGTACCAGTGCACTCTATGGACTCACTGCACTGCATCCCCAGTGGGGCCAGTGCACTCTCAGGAGTCATTTCAGTGCATCCCCAGTGGTGCCAGTGCACTCTCTGGACTCACTGCAGTGCATCCCCAGTGGTGCCAGTGCACTCTCTGGACTCACTGCAGTGCATCCCCAGTGGTGCCAGTGCACTCTCTGGACTCACAGCAGTGCATCCCCAGTGGTGCCAGTGCACTCTCTGGACTCACAGCACTGCATCCCCAGTGGTGCCAGTGCACTCTCTGGACTCACTGCACTGCATCCCCAGTGGTGCCAGTGCACTCTCTGGAGTCTCTGCAGTGCATCCCCAGTGGTGCCAGTGCACTCTGTGGACTCACTGTACTGCATCCCCAGTGGTGCCAGTGCACTCTCTGGACTCACTGCAGTGCATCCCCAGTGGTGCCAGTGCACTCTCTGGACTCACTGCAGTCCATCCCCAGTGGTGCCAGTGCACTCACTGGACTCACTGCACTGCATCCCCAGTGGAGCCAGTGCACTCTCTGGACTAAGTGAACTGCATCCCCAATTGATCCAGTGCACTCTCTGGACTCACTGCACTGCATCACCAGTGGTGCCAGTGCACTCTCTGGAGTCACTGCAGTGCATCCCCAGTGGTCCCAGTGCACTCTGTGGACTCACTGTACTGCATCCACAGTGGTGCCAGTGCACTCTCTGGACTCACCGCACTCCATCCAGAGTGGTGCAAGTGCACTCTCTGGACTCACTGCACTGCATTCCCAGTGGTGCCAGTGCACTCTCTGGACTCACTGCACTGCATCCCCAGTGGTGCCAGTGCACTCTCTGGACTCACTGCAGTGCATCCCCAGTGATGCCAGTGCACTCTCTGGACTCACTGTACTGCATCCCCAGTGGTGCCAGTGCACTCTCTGGACACACTGCAGTGCATCCCCAGTGGTGCCAGTGCACTCTCTGGACTCACTGCACTGCATCCCCAGTGGTGCCAGTGCACTCTCTGGACTCACTGCACTGCATCCCCAGTGGTGCCAGTGCACTCTCTAGAGTCAATGCAGTGCATCCCCAGTGGTGCCAGTGCACTCTCTGGACTCACAGCACTGCATCCCCAGTGGTGCCATTGCACTCTCTGGACTCACTGCAGTACATCACCAATGGTACCAGTGTACTCTCTGCACTCACTGCAGTGCATCCCCAGTGGGGCCAGTGTACTCTCTGGACTCACTGCAGTGCATCCCCAGTGGTGCCGGTGCACTCACTGGAGTCACTGTACTGCATCCCCAGTGGTGCCAGTGCTCTCTCTGGACTCACTGCACTGCATCCCCAGTGGTGCCAGTGCACTCTCTGGACTAAGTGAACTGCATCCCCAATTGATCCAGTGCACTCTCTGGACTCACTTCACTGCATCACCAGTGGTGCCAGTGCACTCTCTGGAGTCACTGCAGTGCATCCCCAGTGGTGCCAGTGCACTCTGTGGACTCACTCTACTGCATCCACAGTGGTGCCAGTGCACTCTCTGGACTCACCGCACTGCATCCAGAGTGGTGCCAGTGCACTCTCTGGACTCACTGCGCTGCATCCCCAGTGGTGCCAGTGCACTCTCTGGACTCACTGCACTGCATCCCCAGTGGTGCCAGTGCACTCTCTGTAGTCATTGCGCTGCATCCCCAGTGGTGCCAGGGCTCTCTCTGGACTCACTGCACTGCATCCCCAGTGGTGCCAGTGCACTCTCTGGAGTCACTGCAGTGCTTCCCCAGTGGTGCCAGTGCACTCTCTGGACTCACTGCACTGCATCCCCAGTGGTGCCGGTGCACTCTCTACAGTCACTGCAGTGCATCTCCAGTGGTGCCAGTGCACTCTCTGGAGTCTCTGCAGTGCATCCCCAGTGGTGCCAGTGCACTCTATGGACTCACTGTACTGCATCCCCAGTGGTGCCAGTGCACTCTCTGGACTCACTGCACTGCATCCCCAGTGGTGCCAGTGCACTCTCTGGACTCACTGCAGTACATCCCCAATGGTGCCAGTGTACTCTCTGCACTCACTGCAGTGCATCCCCAGTGGTGCCAGTGCACTCTCTGGACTCACTGCAGTGCATCCCCAGTGGTGCCAGTTCACTCTCTGGAGTCACTGTACTGCATCCCCAGTGGTGCCAGTGCACTCTATGGACTCACTGCACTGCATCCCCAGTGGTGCCAGTGCACTCTGTGGACTCACTGTACTGCATCCACAGTGGTGCCAGTGCACTCTCTGGACTCACCGCACTGCATCCAGAGTGGTGCCAGTGCACTCTCTGGACTCACCGCACTGCATCCCCAGTGGTGCCAGTGCACTCTGTGGACTCACTGCAGTGCATCCCCAGTGGTGCCAGTGCACTCTCTGGACTTACAGCACTGCATCCCCAGTGGTTCCAGTGCACTCTCTGGACTCACTGCGCTGAATCCCCAGTAGTGCCAGTGCACTCTCTGGACTCACTGCTCTGCATCCCCAGTGGTGCCAGTGCACTCTCTGGAGTCACTGCAGTTCTTCCCCAGTGGTGCCAGTGCACTCTCTGGACTCACTGCTCTGCATCCCCAGTGGTGCCAGTGCACTCTCTGGAGTCACTGCAGTGCTTCCCCCGTGGTACCAGTGCACTCTCTAGAGTCACTGCAGTGCATCCCCAGTGGTGCCAGCGCACTCTCTGGAGTCTCTGCAGTGCATCCCCAGTGGTGCCAGTGCACTCTGTGGACTCACTGTACTGCATCCCCAATGGTGCCAGTGCACTCTCTGGACTCACTGCACTGCATCCCCAGTGGTGCCAGTGCACTCTCTGGACTCACTGCAGTACATCCCCAATGGTGCCAGTGTACTCTCTGCACTCACTGCAGTGCATCCCCAGTGGTGCCAGTGCACTCTCTGGACTCACTGCAGTGCATCCCCAGTGGTGCCAGTTCACTCTCTGGAGTCACTGTACTGCATCCCCAGTGGTGCCAGTGCACTCTCTGGACTCACTGCAGTGCATCCCCAGTGGTGCCAGTGCACTCTCTGGACTAACTGAACTGCATCCCCAATTGATCCAGAGCACTCTCTGGACTCACTGCACTGCATCCAGAGTGGTGCCAGTGCACTCTCTGGACTCACTGCAGTGCATCCCCAGTGGTGCCAGTGCACTCTCTGGACTCACTGCAGTGCATCCCCAGTGGTGCCAGTGCACTCTCTGGACTCACAGCACTGCATCCCCAGTGGTGCCAGTGCACTCTCTGTAGTCATTGCGCTGCATCCCCAGTGGTACCAGTGCACTCTCTGGACTCACTGCACTGCATCCCCAGTGGGGCCAGTGCACTCTCAGGAGCCATTTCAGTGCATCCCCAGTGGTGCCAGTGCACTCTATGGACTCACTGCAGTGCATCCCCAGTGGTGCCAGTGCACTCTCTGGACTCACTGCACTGCATCCCCAGTGGTGCCAGTGCACTCTCTGGAGTCACTGCAGTGCATCCCCAGTGCTGCCAGTGCACTCTCTGCACTCACTACACTGCATCCCCAGTGGTGCCAGTGCACTCTCTGGACTCACTGCAGTGCATCCCCAGTGGTGCCAGTGCACTCTCTGGACTCACCGCACTGCATCCCCAGTGGGGCTAGTGCACTCTCTGGACTCACTGCACTGCATCCCCAGTGGTGCCAGTGCACTATCTGGACTCAATGCACTGCATCCCCAGTGGTGCCAGTGCACTCTCTGGACTCACTGTACTGCATCCACAGTGGTGCCAGTGCACTCTCTGGACTAACCGCACTGCATCCAGAGTGGTGCCAGTGCACTCTCTAGAGTCACTGCAGTGCATCCCCAGTGGTGCCAGTGCACTCTCTGGACTCACTGCACTGCATCCCCAGTGGTGCCAGTGCACTCTCTGGAGTCACTGCAGTGCATCCACAGTGGTGCCAGTGCACTCTCTGGACTCACTGCACTGCATCCCCAGTGGTGCCAGTGCACTCTCTGGAGTCTCTGCAGTGCATCCCCAGTGGTGCCAGTGCACTCTGTGGACTCACTGTACTGCATCCCCAGTGGTGCCAGTGCACTCTCTGGACTCACTGCAGTACATCCCCAATGGTGCCAGTGTACTCTCTGCACTCACTGCAGTGCATCCCCAGTGGTGCCAGTGCACTCTCTGGACTCACTGCAGTGCATCCCCAGTGGTGCCAGTTCACTCTCTGGAGTCACTGTACTGCATCCCCAGTGGTGCCAGTGCACTCTCTGGACTCACTGCACTGCATCCCCAGTGGTGCCAGTGCACTCTCTGGACTCACTGCACTGCATCCCCAGTCGTGCCAGTGCACTCTGTGGACTCACTGTACTGCATCCACAGTGGTGCCAGTGCACTCTCTGGACTCACTGCACTGCATCCAGAGTGGTGCCAGTGCACTCTCTAGAGTCACTGCAGTGCATCCCCAATGGTGCCAGTGCACTCTCTGGACTCACTGCACTGCATCACCAGTGGTGCCAGTGCACTCTCTGGAGTCACTGCAGTGCATCCCCAGTGGTGCCAGTGCACTCTCTGGACTCACTGCGCTGCACCCCAGTGGTGCCAGTGCACTCTCTGGACTCACTGCACTGCATCCCCAGTGGTGCCAGTGCACTCTCTGGACTCACTGCAGTGCATCCCCAGTGGTGCCAGTGCACTCTCTGCACTCACAGCAGTGCATCCCCAGTGGTGCCAGTGCACTCTCTGGACTCACTGCACTGCATCCCCAGTGGTGCCAGTGCACTCTCTGGACTCACTGCAGTGCATCCCCAGTGGTCCCAGTGCACTCTGTGGACTCACTGTACTGCATCCACAGTGGTGCCAGTGCACTCTCTGGACTCACTGCACTGCATCACCAGTGGTGCCAGTGCACTCTCTGGACTCACTGCACTGCATTCCCAGTGGTGCCACTGCACTCTCTGGACTCACTGCAGTGCATCCCCAGTGGTGCCAGTGCACTCTCTGGACTCACTGCACTGCATCCCCAGTGGTGCCAGTGCTCTCTCTGGACTCACTGCACTGCATCCCCAGTGGTGCCAGTGCACTCTCTGGACTCACTGCACTGCATCACCAGTGGTGCCAGTGCACTCTCTGGACTCACTGCACTGCATCCCCAGTGGTGCCAGTGCACTCTCTGGACTCACTGCACTGCATCCACAGTGGTGCCGGTGCACTCTCTAGAGTCACTGCAGTGCATCCCCAGTGGTGCCAGTGCACTCTCTGGAGTCTCTGCAGTGCATCTCCAGTGGTGCCAGTGCACTCTCTGGACTCGCTGCACTGCATCCCCATTGGTGCCAGTGCACTCTCTGGACTCACTGCACTGCATCCCCAGTGGTGCCATTGCACTCTCTGGAGTCACTGCACTGCATCCCCAGGGGTGCCAGTGCACTCTCTGGACTCACTGCACTGCATCCCCAGTGGTGCCAGTGCACTCTCTGGAGTCTCTGCAGTGCATCCCCAGTGGTGCCAGTGCACTCTGTGGACTCACTGTACTGCATCCCCAGGGTGCCAGTGCACTCTCTGGACTCACCGCACTGCATCCAGAGTGGTGCCAGTGCACTCTCTGGACTCACCGCACTGCATCCAGAGTGGTGCCAGTGCACTCTCTGGACTCACTGCAGTGCATCCCCAGTGGTGCCAGTGCACTCTCTGGACTCACTGCACTGCATCACCAGTGGTGCCAGTGCACTCTCTGGACTCACAGCACTGCATCCCCAGTGGTGCCAGTGCACTCTCTGTAGTCATTGCGCTGCATCCCCAGTGGTGCCAGTGCAATCTCTGGACTCACTGCAGTGCATCCCCAGTGGGGCCAGTGCACTCTCTGGAGTCACTGCACTGCATCCCCAGTGGTGCCAGTGCACTCTATGGACTCACTGCAGTGCATCCCCAGTGGTGCCAGTGCACTCTCTGGACTCACTGCAGTGCATCCCCAGTGGTGCCAGTGCACTATCTGGACTCACTGCACTGCATCCCCAAGGTGCAAGTGCACTCTCTGGACTCACTACACTGCATCCCCAGTGGTGCCAGTGCACTCTCTGGACTCACTGCAGTGCATCCCCAGTGGTGCCAGTGCACTCTCTGGACTCACTGCACTACATCCCCAGTGGTGCCAGTGCACTCTCTGGACTCACTGCACTGCATCACCAGTGGTGCCAGTGCACTCTCTGGAGTCACTGCACTGCATCCCCAGTGGTTCCAGTGCACTCTCTGGACTCACTGCACTGCATACCCAGAGGTGCCAGTGCACTCTCTGGACTCACTGCACTACATCCCCAGTGGTGCCAGTGCACTCTCTGGAGTCTCTGCAGTGCATCCCCAGTGGTGCCAGTGCACTCTCTGGACTCACTGTACTGCATCCCCACTGGTGCCAGTGCACTCTCTGGACTCACTGCAGTACATCCCCAATGGTGCCAGTGTACTCTCTGCACTCACTGCAGTGCATCCCCAGTGGTGCCAGTGCACTCTCTGGACTCACTGCAGTGCATCCCCAGTGGTGGAAGTTCACTCTCTGGAGTCACTGTACTGCATCCCCAGTGGTGCCAGTGCACTCTCTGGACTCACTGCAGTGCATCCCCAGTGGTGCCAGTGTACTCTCTGGACTAACTGAACTGCATCCCCAATTGATCCAGTGCACTCTCTGGACTCACTGCACTGCATCCCCAGTGGTGCCAGTGCACTCTCTGGAGTCACTGCAGTGCATCCCCAGTGCTGCCAGTGCACTCTCTGGACTCACTGCACTGCATCACCAGTGGTGCCAGTGCACTCTCTCGACTCACCGCACTGCATCCAGAGTGGTGCCAGTGCACTCTCTGGACTCACTGCACTGCATTCCCAGTGGTGCCAGTGCACTCTCTGGACTAACTGTACTGCATCCCCAATTGATCCAGTGCACTCTCTGGACTCACTGCACTGCATCCCCAGTGGTGCCAGTGCACTCTCTGGACTCACTGCACTGCATCCCCAGTGGTGCCAGTGCTCTCTCTGGACTCACTGCACTGCATCCACAGTGGTGCCAGTGCACTCTCTGGACTCACTGCACTGCATCACCAGTGGTGCCAGTGCACTCTCTGGACTCACTGCAGTGCATCCCCAGTGGTGCCAGTGCACTCTCTGGACTCACAGCACTGCATCCCCAGTGGTGCCAGTGCACTCTCTGGACTCACAGCAGTGCATTCCCAGTGGTGCCAGTGCACTCTCTGGACTCACTGCACTGCATCCACAGTGGTGCCAGTGCACTCTGTGGACTCACTGTACTGCATCCACAGTGGTGCCAGTGCACTCTCTGGACTCACCGCACTGCATCCAGAGTGGTGCCAGTGCACTCTCTAGAGTCACTGCAGTGCATCCCCAGTGGTGCCAGTGCACTCTCTGGACTCACTGCAGTGCATCACCAGTGGTGCCAGTGCACTCTCTGGAGTCACTGCAGTGCATCCCCAGTGGTGCCAGTGCACTCTGTGGACTCACTGCAGTGCATCCCCAATGGTGCCAGTGCACTCTCTGGACTCACCGCACTGCATCCAGAGTGGTGCCAGTGCACTCTCTGGACTCACTGCAGTACATCCCCAGTGGTGCCAGTGCACTCTCTGGACTCACTGCAGTGCATCCCCAGTGGTGCCAGTGCACTCTCTGGACTCACTGCAGTGCATCCCCAGTGGTGCCAGTGCACTCTCTGGACTCACTGCACTGCATCCCCAGTGGTGCCAGTGCACTCTATGTAGTCATTGCGCTGCATCCCCAGTGGTGCCAGTGCACTCTCTGGACTCACTGCATTGCATCCCCAGTGGTGCCAGTGCACTCTCTGGACTCACTGCAGTGCATCCCCAGTGGTGCCAGTGCACTCTCTGGACTCACAGCAGTGCATCCCCAGTGGTGCCAGTGCACTCTCTGGACTCACTGCACTGCATCCCCAGTGGTGCCAGTGCACTCTCTGGACTCACTGCACTGCATCCCCAGTGGTGCCAGTGCACTCTCTGGAGTCTCTGCAGTGCATCCCCAGTGGTGCCAGTGCACTCTGTGGACTCACTGTACTGCATCCCCAGTGGTGCCAGTGCACTCTCTGGACTCACAGCACTGCATCCCCAGTGGTGCCATTGCACTCTCTGGACTCACTGCAGTACATCCCCAATGGTGCCAGTGTACTCTCTGGACTCACTGCAGTGCATCCCCAGTGGTGCCAGTGCACTCTCTGGACTCACTGCAGTCCATCCCCAGTGGTGCCAGTGCACTCACTGGAGTCACTGTACTGCATCCCCAGTGGTGCCAGTGCACTCTCTGGACTCACTGCACTGCATCCCCAGTGGTGCCAGTGCACTCTCTGGACTCACTGCACTGCATCCCCAATTGATCCAGTGCACTCTCTGGACTCACTGCACTGCATCCCCAGTGGTGCCGGTGCACTCTCTACAGTCACTGCAGTGCATCTCCAGTGGTGCCAGTGCACTCTCTGGAGTCTCTGCAGTGCATCCCCAATGGTGACAGTGCACTCTATGGACTCACTGTACTGCATCCCCAGTGGTGCCAGTGCACTCTCTGGACTCACTGCACTGCATCCCCAGTGGTGCCGGTGCACTCTCTACAGTCACTGCAGTGCATCTCCAGTGGTGCCAGTGCACTCTCTGGACTCACTGCAGTACATCCCCAATGGTGCCAGTGTACTCTCTGCAATCACTGCAGTGCATCCCCAGTGGTGCCAGTGCACTCTCTGGACTCACTGCAGTGCATCCCCAGTGGTGCCAGTTCACTCTCTGGAGTCACTGTACTGCATCCCCAGTGGTGCCAGTGCACTCTATGGACTCACTGCAGTGCATCCCCAGTGGTGCCAGTGCACTCTGTGGACTCACTGTACTACATCCCCAGTGGTGCCAGTGCACTCTCTGGACTCACTGCACTGCATCCCCAGTGGTGCCAGTGCACTCTCTGGAGGCATAGCAGTGCATCCCCAGTGGTGACAGTGCACTCTGTGGACTCACTGTACTGCATCCCCAGTGGCACCAGTGCACTCTCTGGACTCACCGCACTGCATCCAGAGTGGTGCCAGTGCACTCTCTGGACTCACTGCACTGCATCCCCAGTGGTGCCAGTGCACTCTCTGGACTCACTGCACTGCATCCCCAGTGGTGCCAGTGCGCTCTCTGGACTCACAGCACTGCATCCCCAGTGGTGCCAGTGCACTCTCTGTAGTCATTGCGCTGCATCCCCAGTGGTGCCAGTGCAATCTCTGGACTCACTGCACTGCATCCCCAGTGGGGCCAGTGCACTCTCTGGACTCACTGCAGTGCATCCCCAGTGGTGCCAGTGCACTCTCTGGACTCACTGCACTGCATCCCCAGTGGTGCCAGTGCACTCTCTGGACTCACTGCACTGCATCCCCAGTGGTGCCAGTGCACTCTCTGGACTCACTGCACTGCATCCCCAGTGGTGCCAGTGCACTCTCTGGAGTCTCTGCAGTGCATCACCAGTGGTGCCAGTGCACTCTGTGGACTCACTGTACTGCATCCCCAGTAGTGCCAGTGCACTCTCTGGACTCACTGCAGTACATCCCCAATGGTGCCAGTGTACTCTCTGCACTCACTGCAGTGCATCCCCAGTGGTGCCAGTGCACTCTCTGGACTCACTGCACTGCATCCCCAGTGGTGCCAGTGCACTCTCTGGACTAACTGAACTGCATCCCCAATTGATCCAGTGCACTCTCTGGAGTCACTGCACTGCATCCCCAGTGGTGCCAGTGCACTCTCTGGAGTTACTGCAGTGCATCCCCAGTGGTGCCAGTGCACTCTGTGGACTCACTGTACTGCATCCACAGTGGTGCCAGTGCACTCTCTGGACTCACCGCACTGCATCCAGAGTGGTGCCAGTGCACTCTCTGGACTCACTGCACTGCATCCCCAGTGGTGCCAGTGCACTCTCTGGACTCACTGCACTGCATCCCCAGTGGTGCCAGTGCACTCTCTGGACTCACTGCTCTGCATCCCCAGTGGTGCCAGTACACTCTCTGGACTCACTGCAGTGCATCCCCAGTGGTGCCAGTGCACTCTCTGGACTCACTGCACTGCATCCCCAGTGGTGCCAGTGCACTCTCTGGACTCACTGCACTGCATCCCTAGTGGTGCAAGTGCACTCTCTGGAGTCACTCCACTGCATCCCCAGTGGTGCCAGTGCACTCTCTGGACTAACTGAACTGCATCCCCAATTGATCCAGTGCACTCTCTGGACTCACTGCACTGCATCCCCAGTGGTGCCAGTGCACTCTCTGGAGTCACTGCAGTGCATCCCCAGTGGTGCCAGTGCACTCTGTGGACTCACTGTACTGCATCCACAGTGGTGCCAGTGCACTCTCTGGACTCACCGCACTGCATCCAGAGTGGGGCCAGTGCACTCTCTGGACTCACTGCAGTGCATCCCCAATGGTGCCAGTGCACTCTCTGGACTCACTGCACTGCATCCCCAGTGGTGCCAGTGCACTCTCTGGACTCACTGCACTGCATCCCCAGTGGTGCCAGTACACTCTCTGGACTCACTGCACTGCATCCCCAGTGCTGACAGTGCACTCTCTGGCCTCACTGCACTGCATCACCAGTGGTGCCAGTGCACTCTCTGGACTCACTGCAGTGCATCCCCAGTGGTGCCAGTGCACTCTCTGGACTCTCTGCACTGCATCCCCAGTGGTGCCAGTGCACTCTCTAGAGTCACTGCAGTGCATCCCCAGTGGTGCCAGTGCACTCTCTGGACTCACTGCACTGCATCACCAGTGGTGCCAGTGCACTCTCTGGACTCATTACACTGCATCCCCAGTGGTGCCAGTGCACTCTGTGGACTCACTGTACTGCATCCCCACTGGTGCCAGTGCACTCTCTGGACTCACTGCACTACATCCCCAATGGTGCCAGTGTACTCTCTGCACTCACTGCAGTGCATCCCCAGTGGTGCCAGTGCACTCTCTGGACTCACTGCAGTGCATCCCCAGTGGTGGAAGTTCACTCTCTGGAGTCACTGTACTGCATCCCCAGTGGTGCCAGTGCACTCTCTGGACTCACTGCAGTGCATCCCCAGTGGTGCCAGTGTACTCTCTGGACTAACTGAACTGCATCCCCAATTGATCCAGTGCACTCTCTGGACTCACTGCACTGCATCCCCAGTGGTGCTAGTGCACTCTCTGGAGTCACTGCAGTGCATCCCCAGTGCTGCCAGTGCACTCTCTGGACTCACTGCACTGCATTACCAGTGGTGCCAGTGCACTCTCTCGACTCACCGCACTGCATCCAGAGTGGTGCCAGTGCACTCTCTGGACTCACTGCACTGCATTCCCAGTGGTGCCAGTGCACTCTCTGGACTAACTGTACTGCATCCCCAATTGATCCAGTGCACTCTCTGGACTCACTGCAGTGCCTCCCCAGTGGTGCCAGTGCACTCTCTGGACTCACTGCACTGCATCCCCAGTGGTGCCAGTGCTCTCTCTGGACTCACTGCACTGCATCCACAGTGGTGCCAGTGCACTCTCTGGACTCACTGCACTGCATCACCAGTGGTGCCAGTGCACTCTCTGGACTCACTGCAGTGCATCCCCAGTGGTGCCAGTGCACTCTCTGGACTCACTGCACTGCATCCCCAGTGGTGCCAGTGCACTCTCTGGACTCACAGCAGTGCATTCCCAGTGGTGCCAGTGCACTCTCTGGACTCACTGCACTGCATCCACAGTGGTGCCAGTGCACTCTGTGGACTCACTGTACTGCATCCACAGTGGTGCCAGTGCACTCTCTGGACTCACCGCACTGCATCCAGAGTGGTGCCAGTGCACTCTCTAGAGTCACTGCAGTGCATCCCCAGTGGTGCCAGTGCACTCTCTGGACTCACTGCAGTGCATCACCAGTGGTGCCAGTGCACTCTCTGGAGTCACTGCAGTGCATCCCCAGTGGTGCCAGTGCACTCTGTGGACTCACTGCAGTGCATCCCCAATGGTGCCAGTGCACTCTCTGGACTCACCGCACTGCATCCAGAGTGGTGCCAGTGCACTCTCTGGACTCACTGCAGTACATCCCCAGTGGTGCCAGTGCACTCTCTGGACTCACTGCAGTGCATCCCCAGTGGTGCCAGTGCACTCTCTGGACTCACTGCATTGCATCCCCAGTGGTGCCAGTGCACTCTCTGGACTCACTGCACTGCATCCCCAGTGGTGCCAGTGCACTCTATGTAGTCATTGCGCTGCATCCCCAGTGGTGCCAGTGCACTCTCTGGACTCACTGCAGTGCATCCCCAGTGGTGCCAGTGCACTCTCTGGACTCACTGCACTGCATCCCCAGTGGTGCCAGTGCACTCTCTGGACTCACTGCACTGCATCCCCAGTGGTGCCAGTGCACTCTCTGGAGTCTCTGCAGTGCATCCCCAGTGGTGCCAGTGCACTCTGTGGACTCACTGTACTGCATCCCCAGTGGTGCCAGTGCACTCTCTGGACTCACAGCACTGCATCCCCAGTGGTGCCATTGCACTCTCTGGACTCACTGCAGTACATCCCCAATGGTGCCAGTGTACTCTCTGGACTCACTGCAGTGCATCCCCAGTGGTGCCAGTGCACTCTCTGGACTCACTGCAGTCCATCCCCAGTGGTGCCAGTGCACTCACTGGAGTCACTGTACTGCATCCCCAGTGGTGCCAGTGCACTCTCTGGACTCACTGCACTGCATCCCCAGTGGTGCCAGTGCACTCTCTGGACTAAGTGAACTGCATCCCCAATTGATCCAGTGCACTCTCTGGACTCACTGCACTGCATCCCCAGTGGTGCCGGTGCACTCTCTACAGTCACTGCAGTGCATCTCCAGTGGTGCCAGTGCACTCTCTGGAGTCTCTGCAGTGCATCCCCAATGGTGACAGTGCACTCTATGGACTCACTGTACTGCATCACCAGTGGTGCCAGTGCACTCTCTGGACTCACTGCACTGCATCCCCAGTGGTGCCAGTGCACTCTCTGGACTCACTGTACTGCATCCCCACTGGTGCCAGTGCACTCTCTGGACTCACTGCAGTACATCCCCAATGGTGCCAGTGTACTCTCTGCACTCACTGCAGTGCATCCCCAGTGGTGCCAGTGCACTCTCTGGACTCACTGCAGTGCATCCCCAGTGGTGGAAGTTCACTCTCTGGAGTCACTGTACTGCATCCCCAGTGGTGCCAGTGCACTCTCTGGACTCACTGCAGTGCATCCCCAGTGGTGCCAGTGTACTCTCTGGACTAACTGAACTGCATCCCCAATTGATCCAGTGCACTCTCTGGACTCACTGCACTGCATCCCCAGTGGTGCCAGTGCACTCTCTGGAGTCACTGCAGTGCATCCCCAGTGCTGCCAGTGCACTCTCTGGACTCACTGCACTGCATCACCAGTGGTGCCAGTGCACTCTCTCGACTCACCGCACTGCATCCAGAGTGGTGCCAGTGCACTCTCTGGACTCACTGCACTGCATTCCCAGTGGTGCCAGTGCACTCTCTGGACTAACTGTACTGCATCCCCAATTGATCCAGTGCACTCTCTGGACTCACTGCACTGCATCCCCAGTGGTGCCAGTGCACTCTCTGGACTCACTGCACTGCATCCCCAGTGGTGCCAGTGCTCTCTCTGGACTCACTGCACTGCATCCACAGTGGTGCCAGTGCACTCACTGGACTCACTGCACTGCATCACCAGTGGTGCCAGTGCACTCTCTGGACTCACTGCAGTGCATCCCCAGTGGTGCCAGTGCACTCTCTGGACTCACTGCACTGCATCCCCAGTGGTGCCAGTGCACTCTCTGGACTCACAGCAGTGCATTCCCAGTGGTGCCAGTGCACTCTCTGGACTCACTGCAGTGCATCCCCAGTGGTGCCAGTGCACTCTGTGGACTCACTGTACTGCATCCACAGTGGTGCCAGTGCACTCTCTGGACTCACCGCACTGCATCCAGAGTGGTGCCAGTGCACTCTCTAGAGTCACTGCAGTGCATCCCCAGTGGTGCCAGTGCACTCTCTGGACTCACTGCAGTGCATCACCAGTGGTGCCAGTGCACTCTCTGGAGTCACTGCAGTGCATCCCCAGTGGTGCCAGTGCACTCTGTGGGCTCACTGCAGTGCATCCCCAATGGTGCCAGTGCACTCTCTGGACTCACCGCACTGCATCCAGAGTGGTGCCAGTGCACTCTCTGGACTCACTGCAGTACATCCCCAGTGGTGCCAGTGCACTCTCTGGACTCACTGCAGTGCATCCCCAGTGGTGCCAGTGCACTCTCTGGACTCACTGCAGTGCATCCCCAGTGGTGCCAGTGCACTCTCTGGACTCACTGCACTGCATCCCCAGTGGTGCCAGTGCACTCTATGTAGTCATTGCGCTGCATCCCCAGTGGTGCCAGTGCACTCTCTGGACTCACTGCATTGCATCCCCAGTGGTGCCAGTGCACTCTCTGGACTCACTGCAGTGCATCCCCAGTGGTGCCAGTGCACTCTCTGGACTCACAGCACTGCATCCCCAGTGGTGCCAGTGCACTCTCTGGACTCACAGCAGTGCATCCCCAGTGGTGCCAGTGCACTCTCTGGACTCACTGCACTGCATCCCCAGTGGTGCCAGTGCACTCTCTGGACTCACTGCACTGCATCCCCAGTGGTGCCAGTGCACTCTCTGGAGTCTCTGCAGTGCATCCCCAGTGGTGCCAGTGCACTCTGTGGACTCACTGTACTGCATCCCCAGTGGTGCCAGTGCACTCTCTGGACTCACAGCACTGCATCCCCAGTGGTGCCATTGCACTCTCTGGACTCACTGCAGTACATCCCCAATGGTGCCAGTGTACTCTCTGGACTCACTGCAGTGCATCCCCAGTGGTGCCAGTGCACTCTCTGGACTCACTGCAGTCCATCCCCAGTGGTGCCAGTGCACTTCACTGGAGTCACTGCACTGCATCCCCAGTGGTGCCAGTGCACTCTCTGGAGTCACTGCAGTGCATCCCCAGTGCTGCCAGTGCACTCTCTGGACTCACTGCACTGCATCACCAGTGGTGCCAGTGCACTCTCTCGACTCACCGCACTGCATCCAGAGTGGTGCCAGTGCACTCTCTGGACTCACTGCACTGCATTCCCAGTGGTGCCAGTGCACTCTCTGGACTAACTGTACTGCATCCCCAATTGATCCAGTGCACTCTCTGGACTCACTGCACTGCATCCCCAGTGGTGCCAGTGCACTCTCTGGACTCACTGCACTGCATCCCCAGTGGTGCCAGTGCTCTCTCTGGACTCACTGCACTGCATCCACAGTGGTGCCAGTGCACTCACTGGACTCACTGCACTGCATCACCAGTGGTGCCAGTGCACTCTCTGGACTCACTGCAGTGCATCCCCAGTGGTGCCAGTGCACTCTCTGGACTCACTGCACTGCATCCCCAGTGGTGCCAGTGCACTCTCTGGACTCACAGCAGTGCATTCCCAGTGGTGCCAGTGCACTCTCTGGACTCACTGCAGTGCATCCCCAGTGGTGCCAGTGCACTCTGTGGACTCACTGTACTGCATCCACAGTGGTGCCAGTGCACTCTCTGGACTCACCGCACTGCATCCAGAGTGGTGCCAGTGCACTCTCTAGAGTCACTGCAGTGCATCCCCAGTGGTGCCAGTGCACTCTCTGGACTCACTGCAGTGCATCACCAGTGGTGCCAGTGCACTCTCTGGAGTCACTGCAGTGCATCCCCAGTGGTGCCAGTGCACTCTGTGGGCTCACTGCAGTGCATCCCCAATGGTGCCAGTGCACTCTCTGGACTCACCGCACTGCATCCAGAGTGGTGCCAGTGCACTCTCTGGACTCACTGCAGTACATCCCCAGTGGTGCCAGTGCACTCTCTGGACTCACTGCAGTGCATCCCCAGTGGTGCCAGTGCACTCTCTGGACTCACTGCAGTGCATCCCCAGTGGTGCCAGTGCACTCTCTGGACTCACTGCACTGCATCCCCAGTGGTGCCAGTGCACTCTATGTAGTCATTGCGCTGCATCCCCAGTGGTGCCAGTGCACTCTCTGGACTCACTGCATTGCATCCCCAGTGGTGCCAGTGCACTCTCTGGACTCACTGCAGTGCATCCCCAGTGGTGCCAGTGCACTCTCTGGACTCACAGCACTGCATCCCCAGTGGTGCCAGTGCACTCTCTGGACTCACAGCAGTGCATCCCCAGTGGTGCCAGTGCACTCTCTGGACTCACTGCACTGCATCCCCAGTGGTGCCAGTGCACTCTCTGGACTCACTGCACTGCATCCCCAGTGGTGCCAGTGCACTCTCTGGAGTCTCTGCAGTGCATCCCCAGTGGTGCCAGTGCACTCTGTGGACTCACTGTACTGCATCCCCAGTGGTGCCAGTGCACTCTCTGGACTCACAGCACTGCATCCCCAGTGGTGCCATTGCACTCTCTGGACTCACTGCAGTACATCCCCAATGGTGCCAGTGTACTCTCTGGACTCACTGCAGTGCATCCCCAGTGGTGCCAGTGCACTCTCTGGACTCACTGCAGTCCATCCCCAGTGGTGCCAGTGCACTCACTGGAGTCACTGTACTGCATCCCCAGTGGTGCCAGTGCACTCTCTGGACTCACTGCACTGCATCCCCAGTGGTGCCAGTGCACTCTCTGGACTCACTGCACTGCATCCCCAATTGATCCAGTGCACTCTCTGGACTCACTGCACTGCATCCCCAGTGGTGCCGGTGCACTCTCTACAGTCACTGCAGTGCATCTCCAGTGGTGCCAGTGCACTCTCTGGAGTCTCTGCAGTGCATCCCCAATGGTGACAGTGCACTCTATGGACTCACTGTACTGCATCCCCAGTGGTGCCAGTGCACTCTCTGGACTCACTGCACTGCATCCCCAGTGGTGCCAGTGCACTCTCTGGACTCACTGCAGTACATCCCCAATGGTGCCAGTGTACTCTCTGCAATCACTGCAGTGCATCCCCAGTGGTGCCAGTGCACTCTCTGGACTCACTGCAGTGCATCCCCAGTGGTGCCAGTTCACTCTCTGGAGTCACTGTACTGCATCCCCAGTGGTGCCAGTGCACTCTATGGACTCACTGCAGTGCATCCCCAGTGGTGCCAGTGCACTCTGTGGACTCACTGTACTACATCCCCAGTGGTGCCAGTGCACTCTCTGGACTCACTGCACTGCATCCCCAGTGGTGCCAGTGCACTCTCTGGAGGCATAGCAGTGCATCCCCAGTGGTGACAGTGCACTCTGTGGACTCACTGTACTGCATCCCCAGTGGCACCAGTGCACTCTCTGGACTCACCGCACTGCATCCAGAGTGGTGCCAGTGCACTCTCTGGACTCCCTGCACTGCATCCCCAGTGGTGCCAGTGCACTCTCTGGACTCACTGCACTGCATCCCCAGTGGTGCCAGTGCGCTCTCTGGACTCACAGCACTGCATCCCCAGTGGTGCCAGTGCACTCTCTGTAGTCATTGCGCTGCATCCCCAGTGGTGCCAGTGCAATCTCTGGACTCACTGCACTGCATCCCCAGTGGGGCCAGTGCACTCTCTGGACTCACTGCAGTGCATCCCCAGTGGTGCCAGTGCACTCTCTGGACTCACTGCACTGCATCCCCAGTGGTGCCAGTGCACTCTCTGGACTCACTGCACTGCATCCCCAGTGGTGCCAGTGCACTCTCTGGACTCACTGCACTGCATCCCCAGTGGTGCCAGTGCACTCTCTGGAGTCTCTGCAGTGCATCACCAGTGGTGCCAGTGCACTCTGTGGACTCACTGTACTGCATCCCCAGTAGTGCCAGTGCACTCTCTGGACTCACTGCAGTACATCCCCAATGGTGCCAGTGTACTCTCTGCACTCACTGCAGTGCATCCCCAGTGGTGCCAGTGCACTCTCTGGACTCACTGCGCTGCATCCCCAGTGGTGCCAGTGCACTCTCTGGACTAACAGAACTGCATCCCCAATTGATCCAGTGCACTCTCTGGAGTCACTGCACTGCATCCCCAGTGGTGCCAGTGCACTCTCTGGAGTTACTGCAGTGCATCCCCAGTGGTGCCAGTGCACTCTGTGGACTCACTGTACTGCATCCACAGTGGTGCCAGTGCACTCTCTGGACTCACCGCACTGCATCCAGAGTGGTGCCAGTGCACTCTCTGGACTCACTGCACTGCATCCCCAGTGGTGCCAGTGCACTCTCTGGACTCACTGCACTGCATCCCCAGTGGTGCCAGTGCACTCTCTGGACTCACTGCTCTGCATCCCCAGTGGTGCCAGTACACTCTCTGGACTCACTGCAGTGCATCCCCAGTGGTGCCAGTGCACTCTCTGGACTCACTGCACTGCATCCCCAGTGGTGCCAGTGCACTCTCTGGACTCACTGCACTGCATCCCTAGTGGTGCAAGTGCACTCTCTGGAGTCACTCCACTGCATCCCCAGTGGTGCCAGTGCACTCTCTGGACTAACTGAACTGCATCCCCAATTGATCCAGTGCACTCTCTGGACTCACTGCACTGCATCCCCAGTGGTGCCAGTGCACTCTCTGGAGTCACTGCAGTGCATCCCCAGTGGTGCCAGTGCACTCTGTGGACTCACTGTACTGCATCCACAGTGGTGCCAGTGCACTCTCTGGACTCACCGCACTGCATCCAGAGTGGGGCCAGTGCACTCTCTGGACTCACTGCAGTGCATCCCCAATGGTGCCTGTGCACTCTCTGGACTCACTGCACTGCATCCCCAGTGGTGCCAGTGCACTCTCTGGACTCACTGCACTGCATCCCCAGTGGTGCCAGTACACTCTCTGGACTCACTGCACTGCATCCCCAGTGCTGACAGTGCACTCTCTGGCCTCACTGCACTGCATCACCAGTGGTGCCAGTGCACTCTCTGGACTCACTGCAGTGCATCCCCAGTGGTGCCAGTGCACTCTCTGGACTCTCTGCACTGCATCCCCAGTGGTGCCAGTGCACTCTCTAGAGTCACTGCAGTGCATCCCCAGTGGTGCCAGTGCACTCTCTGGACTCACTGCACTGCATCACCAGTGGTGCCAGTGCACTCTCTGGACTCATTACACTGCATCCCCAGTGGTGCCAGTGCACTCTGTGGACTCACTGTACTGCATCCCCAGTGGTGCCAGTGCACTCTCTGGACTCACTGCACTACATCCCCAATGGTGCCAGTGTACTCTCTGCACTCACTGCAGTGCATCCCCAGTGGTGCCAGTGCACTCTCTGGACTCACTGCAGTGCATCCCCAGTGGTGGAAGTTCACTCTCTGGAGTCACTGTACTGCATCCCCAGTGGTGCCAGTGCACTCTCTGGACTCACTGCAGTGCATCCCCAGTGGTGCCAGTGTACTCTCTGGACTAACTGAACTGCATCCCCAATTGATCCAGTGCACTCTCTGGACTCACTGCACTGCATCCCCAGTGGTGCTAGTGCACTCTCTGGAGTCACTGCAGTGCATCCCCAGTGCTGCCAGTGCACTCTCTGGACTCACTGCACTGCATTACCAGTGGTGCCAGTGCACTCTCTCGACTCACCGCACTGCATCCAGAGTGGTGCCAGTGCACTCTCTGGACTCACTGCACTGCATTCCCAGTGGTGCCAGTGCACTCTCTGGACTAACTGTACTGCATCCCCAATTGATCCAGTGCACTCTCTGGACTCACTGCAGTGCCTCCCCAGTGGTGCCAGTGCACTCTCTGGACTCACTGCACTGCATCCCCAGTGGTGCCAGTGCTCTCTCTGGACTCACTGCACTGCATCCACAGTGGTGCCAGTGCACTCTCTGGACTCACTGCACTGCATCCCCAGTGGTGCCAGTGCACTCTCTGGACTCACTGCAGTGCATCCCCAGTGGTGCCAGTGCACTCTCTGGACTCACTGCACTGCATCCCCAGTGGTGCCAGTGCACTCTCTGGACTCACAGCAGTGCATTCCCAGTGGTGCCAGTGCACTCTCTGGACTCACTGCACTGCATCCACAGTGGTGCCAGTGCACTCTGTGGACTCACTGTACTGCATCCACAGTGGTGCCAGTGCACTCTCTGGACTCACCGCACTGCATCCAGAGTGGTGCCAGTGCACTCTCTAGAGTCACTGCAGTGCATCCCCAGTGGTGCCAGTGCACTCTCTGGACTCACTGCAGTGCATCACCAGTGGTGCCAGTGCACTCTCTGGAGTCACTGCAGTGCATCCCCAGTGGTGCCAGTGCACTCTGTGGACTCACTGCAGTGCATCCCCAATGGTGCCAGTGCACTCTCTGGACTCACCGCACTGCATCCAGAGTGGTGCCAGTGCACTCTCTGGACTCACTGCAGTACATCCCCAGTGGTGCCAGTGCACTCTCTGGACTCACTGCAGTGCATCCCCAGTGGTGCCAGTGCACTCTCTGGACTCACTGCAGTGCATCCCCAGTGGTGCCAGTGCACTCTCTGGACTCACTGCACTGCATCCCCAGTGGTGCCAGTGCACTCTATGTAGTCATTGCGCTGCATCCCCAGTGGTGCCAGTGCACTCTCTGGACTCACTGCATTGCATCCCCAGTGGTGCCAGTGCACTCTCTGGACTCACTGCACTGCATCCCCAGTGGGGCCAGTGCACTCTCTGGACTCACAGCACTGCATCCCCAGTGGTGCCAGTGCACTCTCTGGACTCACAGCAGTGCATCCCCAGTGGTGCCAGTGCACTCTCTGGACTCACTGCACTGCATCCCCAGTGGTGCCAGTGCACTCTCTGGACTCACTGCACTGCATCCCCAGTGGTGCCAGTGCACTCTCTGGAGTCTCTGCAGTGCATCCCCAGTGGTGCCAGTGCACTCTGTGGACTCACTGTACTGCATCCCCAGTGGTGCCAGTGCACTCTCTGGACTCACAGCACTGCATCCCCAGTGGTGCCATTGCACTCTCTGGACTCACTGCAGTACATCCCCAATGGTGCCAGTGTACTCTCTGGACTCACTGCAGTGCATCCCCAGTGGTGCCAGTGCACTCTCTGGACTCACTGCAGTCCATCCCCAGTGGTGCCAGTGCACTCACTGGAGTCACTGTACTGCATCCCCAGTGGTGCCAGTGCACTCTCTGGACTCACTGCACTGCATCCCCAGTGGTGCCAGTGCACTCTCTGGACTAAGTGAACTGCATCCCCAATTGATCCAGTGCACTCTCTGGACTCACTGCACTGCATCCCCAGTGGTGCCGGTGCACTCTCTACAGTCACTGCAGTGCATCTCCAGTGGTGCCAGTGCACTCTCTGGAGTCTCTGCAGTGCATCCCCAATGGTGACAGTGCACTCTATGGACTCACTGTACTGCATCCCCAGTGGTGCCAGTGCACTCTCTGGACTCACTGCACTGCATCCCCAGTGGTGCCAGTGCACTCTCTGGACTCACTGCAGTACATCCCCAATGGTGCCAGTGTACTCTCTGCAATCACTGCAGTGCATCCCCAGTGGTGCCAGTGCACTCTCTGGACTCACTGCAGTGCATCCCCAGTGGTGCCAGTTCACTCTCTGGAGTCACTGTACTGCATCCCCAGTGGTGCCAGTGCACTCTATGGACTCACTGCAGTGCATCCCCAGTGGTGCCAGTGCACTCTGTGGACTCACTGTACTACATCCCCAGTGGTGCCAGTGCACTCTCTGGACTCACTGCACTGCATCCCCAGTGGTGCCAGTGCACTCTCTGGAGGCATAGCAGTGCATCCCCAGTGGTGACAGTGCACTCTGTGGACTCACTGTACTGCATCCCCAGTGGCACCAGTGCACTCTCTGGACTCACCGCACTGCATCCAGAGTGGTGCCAGTGCACTCTCTGGACTCACTGCACTGCATCCCCAGTGGTGCCAGTGCACTCTCTGGACTCACTGCACTGCATCCCCAGTGGTGCCAGTGCGCTCTCTGGACTCACAGCACTGCATCCCCAGTGGTGCCAGTGCACTCTCTGTAGTCATTGCGCTGCATCCCCAGTGGTGCCAGTGCAATCTCTGGACTCACTGCACTGCATCCCCAGTGGGGCCAGTGCACTCTCTGGACTCACTGCAGTGCATCCCCAGTGGTGCCAGTGCACTCTCTGGACTCACTGCACTGCATCCCCAGTGGTGCCAGTGCACTCTCTGGACTC
This sequence comes from Anser anser, assembly GCF_964211835.1. Classification (NCBI taxonomy): domain Eukaryota; kingdom Metazoa; phylum Chordata; class Aves; order Anseriformes; family Anatidae; genus Anser; species Anser anser. The sequence continues at coordinate 702,036 of NW_028153992.1, read as the reverse complement.
ACTGCACTGCATCCCCAGTGGTGCCAGTGCACTCTCTGGACTCACTGCACTGCATCCCCAGTGGTGCCAGTGCACTCTCTGGAGTCTCTGCAGTGCATCACCAGTGGTGCCAGTGCACTCTGTGGACTCACTGTACTGCATCCCCAGTGGTGCCAGTGCACTCTCTGGACTCACTGCAGTACATCCCCAATGGTGCCAGTGTACTCTCTGCACTCACTGCAGTGCATCCCCAGTGGTGCCAGTGCACTCTCTGGACTCACTGCACTGCATCCCCAGTGGTGCCAGTGCACTCTCTGGACTAACTGAACTGCATCCCCAATTGATCCAGTGCACTCTCTGGAGTCACTGCACTGCATCCCCAGTGGTGCCAGTGCACTCTCTGGAGTTACTGCAGTGCATCCCCAGTGGTGCCAGTGCACTCTGTGGACTCACTGTACTGCATCCACAGTGGTGCCAGTGCACTCTCTGGACTCACCGCACTGCATCCAGAGTGGTGCCAGTGCACTCTCTGGACTCACTGCACTGCATCCCCAGTGGTGCCAGTGCACTCTCTGGACTCACTGCTCTGCATCCCCAGTGGTGCCAGTGCACTCTCTGGACTCACTGCAGTGCATCCCCAGTGGTGCCAGTGCACTCTCTGGACTCACTGCACTGCATCCCCAGTGGTGCCAGTGCACTCTCTGGACTCACTGCACTGCATCCCCAGTGGTGCAAGTGCACTCTCTGGAGTCACTGCACTGCATCCCCAGTGGTGCCAGTGCACTCTCTGGAGTCACTGCAGTGCATCCCCAGTGGTGCCAGTGCACTCTCTGGACTCACTGCACTGCATCCCCAGTGGTGCCAGTGCACTCTCTGGAGTCACTGCAGTGCATCCCCAGTGGTGCCAGTGCACTCTGTGGACTCACTGTACTGCATCCCCAGTGGTGCCAGTGCACTCTCTGGACTCACCGCACTGCATCCAGAGTGGGGCCAGTGCACTCTCTGGACTCACTGCAGTGCATCCCCAATGGTGCCAGTGCACTCTCTGGACTCACTGCACTGCATCCCCAGTGGTGCCAGTGCACTCTCTGGACTCACTGCACTGCATCCCCAGTGGTGCCAGTACACTATCTGGACTCACTGCACTGCATCCCCAGTGCTGACAGTGCACTCTCTGGCCTCACTGCACTGCATCACCAGTGGTGCCAGTGCACTCTCTGGACTCACTGCAGTGCATCCCCAGTGGTGCCAGTGCACTCTCTGGACTCTCTGCACTGCATCCCCAGTGGTGCCAGTGCACTCTCTAGAGTCACTGCAGTGCATCCCCAGTGGTGCCAGTGCACTCTCTGGACTCACTGCACTGCATCACCAGTGGTGCCAGTGCACTCTCTGGACTCACTGCACTGCATCCAGAGTGCTGCCAGTGCACTCTCTGGACTCACCGCACTGCATCCCCAGTGGTGCCAGTGCACTCTCTGGACTCACTGCAGTGCATCCCCAGTGGTGCCAGTGCACTCTCTGGACTTACAGAACTGCATCCCCAGTGGTGCCAGTGCACTCTCTGGACTCACTGCGCTGAATCCCCAGTAGTGCCAGTGCACTCTCTGGACTCACTGCTCTGCATCCCCAGTGGTGCCAGTGCACTCTCTGGACTCACTGCAGTGCTTCCCCAGTGGTGCCAGTGCACTCTCTGGACTCACTGCTCTGCATCCCCAGTGGTGCCAGTGCACTCTCTGGAGTCACTGCAGTGCTTCCCCAGTGGTGCCAGTGCACTCTCTAGAGTCACTGCAGTGCATCCCCAGTGGTGCCAGCGCACTCTCTGGAGTCTCTGCAGTGCATCCCCAGTGGTGCCAGTGCACTCTGTGGACTCACTGTACTGCATCCCCAGTGGTGCCAGTGCACTCTCTGGACTCACTGCAGTGCATCCCCAATGGTGCCAGTGCACTCTGTGGACTCACTGCAGTACATCCCCAATGGTGCCAGTGTACTCTCTGCACTCACTGCAGTGCATCCCCAGTGGTGCCAGTGCACTCTCTGGACTCACTGCAGTGCATCCCCAGTGGTGCCAGTACACTCTCTGGACTAACTGAACTGCATCCCCAATTGATCCAGTGCACTCTCTGGACTCACTGCACTGCATCCAGAGTGGTGCCAGTGCACTCTCTGGACTCACTGCACTGCATCCCCAGTGGTGCCAGTGCACTCTCTGGACTCACAGAACTGCATCCCCAGTGGTGCCAGTGCACTCTCTGTAGTCATTGCGCTGCATCCCCAGTGGGGCCAGTGCACTCTCAGGAGTCATTTCAGTGCATCCCCAGTGGTGCCAGTGCACTCTATGGACTCACTGCAGTGGATCCCCAGTGGTGCCAGTGCACTCTCTGGACTCACTGCAGTGCATCCCCAGTGGTGCCAATGCACTCTCTGGACTCACTGCACTGCATCCCCAGTGGTGCCAGTGCACTCTCTGCACTCACTACACTGCATCCCCAGTGGTGCCAGTGCACTCTCTGGACTCACTGCAGTGCATCCCCAGTGGTGCCAGTGCACTCTCTGGACTCACAGCAGTGCATTCCCAGTGGTGCCAGTGCACTCTCTGGACTCACTGCACTGCATCCCCAGTGGTGCCAGTGCACTATCTGGACTCAATGCACTGCATCCCCAGTGGTGCCAGTGCACTCTCTGGACTCACTGAACTGCATCCCCAGTGGTGCCAGTGCACTCTCTGGACTCACTGCAGTGCATCAACAGTGGTGCCAGTGCGCTCTCTGGACTCACTGCACTGCATCCCCAGTGGTGCCAGTGCACTCTCTGGAGTCTCTGCAGTGCATCCCCAGTGGTGCCAGTGCACTCTGTGGACTCACTGTACTGCATCCCCAGTGGTGCCAGTGCACTCTCTGGACTCACTGCAGTACATCCCCAATGGTGCCAGTGTACTCTCTGCACTCACTGCAGTGCATCCCCAGTGGTGCCAGTGCACTCTCTGGACTCACTGCAGTGCATCCCCAGTGGTGCCAGTTCACTCTCTGGAGTCACTGTACTGCATCCCCAGTGGTGCCAGTGCACTCTCTGGACTCACTGCACTGCATCCCCAGTGGTGCCAGTGCACTCTCTGGACTCACTGCACTGCATCCCCAGTGGTGCCAGTGCACTCTGTGGACTCACTGTACTGCATCCACAGTGGTGCCAGTGCACTCTCTGGACTCACCGCACTGCATCCAGAGTGGTGCCAGTGCACTCTCTAGAGTCACTGCAGTGCATCCCCAGTGGTGCCAGTGCACTCTCTGGACTCACTGCACTGCATCACCACTGGTGCCAGTGCACTCTCTGGAGTCACTGCAGTGCATCCCCAGTGGTGCCAGTGCACTCTGTGGACTCACTGCACTGCATCCCCAGTGGTGCCAGTGCACTCTCTGGACTCACCGCACTGCATCCAGAGTGGTGCCAGTGCACTCTCTGGACTCACTGCAGTCCATCCCCAGTGGTGCCAGTGCACTCTCTGGACTCACTGCACTGCATCCCCCGTGGTGCCAGTGCACTCTGTGGACTCACTGCACTGCATCCCCAGTGGTGCCAGTGCACTCTCTGGACTCACTGCACTGCATCCCCAGTGGGGCCAGTGCACTCTATGTAGTCATTGCGCTGCATCCCCAGTGGTGCCAGTGCACTCTCTGGACTCACTGCAGTGCATCACCAGTGGTGCCAGTGCACTCTCTGCACTCACTGCACTGCATCCCCAGTGGTGCCAGTGCACTCTCTGGACTCACTGCTCTGCATCCCCAGTGGTGCCAGTGCTCTCTCTGGACTCACTGCACTGCATCCCCAGTGGTGCCAGTGCACTCTCTGGACTCACTGCACTGCATCCCCAGTGGTGCCAGTGCACTCTCTGGACTCACTGCACTGCATCCCCAGTGGTGCCAGTGCACTCTTTGGACTCACTGCACTGCATCCCCTGTGGTGCCAGTGCACTCTCTATAGTCACTGCAGTGCATCCCCAGTGGTGCCAGTGCACTCTCTGGACTCACTGCACTGCATCCCCAGTGGTGCCAGTGCACTCTCTGCACTCACCGCACTGCATCCAGGGTGGTGCAAGTGCACTCTCTGGACTCACTGCACTGCATTCCCAGTGGTGCCAGTGCACTCTCTGGACTCACTGCACTGCATCCCCAGTGGTGCCAGTGCACTCTGTGGACTCACTGCAGTGCATCCCCAGTGATGCCAGTGCACTCTCTGGACTCACTGCACTGCATCCCCAGTGGTGCCAGTGCACACTCTGCACTCACTGCACTGCATCCCCAGTGGTGCCAGTGCACTCTCTGGACTCACTGCACTGCATCCCCAGTGGTGCCAGTGCACTCTCTGGACTCACTGCACTGCATCCCCAGTGGTGCCAGTGCACTCTCTAGAGTCAATGCAGTGCATCCCCAGTGGTGCCAGTGCACTCTCTGGACTCACAGCACTGCATCCCCAGTGGTGCCATTGCACTCTCTGGACTCACTGCAGTACATCCCCAATGGTGCCAGTGTACTCTCTGCACTCACTGCAGTGCATCCCCAGTGGTGCCAGTGCACTCTCTGGACTCACTGCAGTGCATCCCCAGTGGTGCCAGTGCACTCACTGGAGTCACTGTACTGCATCCCCAGTGGTGCCAGTGCACTCTCTGGACTAAGTGAACTGCATCCCCAATTGATCCAGTGCACTCTCTGGACTCACTTCACTGCATCACCAGTGGTGCCAGTGCACTCTCTGGAGTCACTGCAGTGCATCCCCAGTGGTCCCAGTGCACTCTGTGGACTCACTGTACTGCATCCACAGTGGTGCCAGTGCACTCTCTGGACTCACCGCACTGCATCCAGAGTGGTGCCAGTGCACTCTCTGGACTCACTGCGCTGCATCCCCAGTGGTGCCAGTGCACTCTCTGGACTCACTGCACTGCATCCCCAGTGGTGCCAGTGCACTCTCTGTAGTCATTGCGCTGCATCCCCAGTGGTGCCAGGGCTCTCTCTGGACTCACTGCACTGCATCCCCAGTGGTGCCGGTGCACTCTCTGGAGTCACTGCAGTGCTTCCCCAGTCTTGCCAGTGCACTCTCTGGACTCACTGCACTGCATCCCCAGTGGTGCCGGTGCACTCTCTACAGTCACTGCAGTGCATCTCCAGTGGTGCCAGTGCACTCTCTGGAGTCTATGCAGTGCATCCCCAGTGGTGCCAGTGCACTCTATGTAGTCATTGCGCTGCATACCCAGTGGTGCCAGTGCACTCTCTGGACTCACTGCACTGCATCCCCAGTGGTGCCAGTGCACTCTCTGGACTCACTGCACTGCATCCCCAGTGGTGCCAGTGCACTCTCTGGAGGCATAGCAGTGCATCACCAGTGGTGCCAGTGCACTCTGTGCACTCACTGTACTGCATCCCCAGTGGCACCAGTGCACTCTCTGGACTCACCGCACTGCATCCAGAGTGGTGCCAGTGCACTCTCTGGACTCACTGCAGTGCATCCCCAGTGGTGCCAGTGCACTCTCTGGACTCACTGCACTGCATCCCCAGTGGTGCCAGTGCACTCTCTGTAGTCATTGCGCTGCATCCCCAGTGGTGCCAGTGCAATCTCTGGACTCACTGCACTGCATCCCCAGTGGGGCCAGTGCACTCTCTGGACTCACTGCAGTGCATCCCCAGTGGGGCCAGTGCACTCTATGGACTCACTGCAGTGCATCCCCAGTGGTGCCAGTGCACTCTCTGGACTCACTGCAGTGCATCCCCAGTAGTGCCAGTGCACTCTCTGGACTAACTGAACTGCATCCCCAATTGATCCAGTGCACTCTCTGGAGTCACTGCACTGCATCCCCAGTGGTGCCAGTGCACTCTCTGGAGTCACTGCAGTGCATCCCCAGTGGTGCCAGTGCACTCTGTGGACTCACTGTACTGCATCCCCAGTGGTGCCAGTGCACTCTCTGGACTCACCGCACTGCATCCAGAGTGGTGCCAGTGCACTCTCTGGACTCACTGCACTGCATTCCCAGTGGTGCCAGTGCAATCTCTGGACTCACTGCACTGCATCCCCAGTGGGGCCAGTGCACTCTATGTAGTCATTGCGCTGCATCCCCAGTGGTGCCAGTGCACTCTCTGGACTCACTGCACTGCATCCCCAGTGGTGCCAGTGCACTCTCTGGACTCACTGCAGTCCATCCCCAGTGGTGCCAGTGCACTCTCTGGACTCACTGCACTGCATCCCCCGTGGTGCCAGTGCACTCTGTGGACTCACTGCACTGCATCCCCAGTGGTGCCAGTGCACTCTCTGGACTCACTGCACTGCATCCCCAGTGGGGCCAGTGCACTCTATGTAGTCATTGCGCTGCATCCCCAGTGGTGCCAGTGCACTCTCTGGACTCACTGCAGTGCATCACCAGTGGTGCCAGTGCACTCTCTGCACTCACTGCACTGCATCCCCAGTGGTGCCAGTGCACTCTCTGGACTCACTGCTCTGCATCCCCAGTGGTGCCAGTGCTCTCTCTGGACTCACTGCACTGCATCCCCAGTGGTGCCAGTGCACTCTCTGGACTCAATGCACTGCATCCCCAGTGGTGCCAGTGCACTCTCTGGACTCACTGCACTGCATCCCCAGTGGTGCCAGTGCACTCTTTGGACTCACTGCACTGCATCCCCTGTGGTGCCAGTGCACTCTCTATAGTCACTGCAGTGCATCCCCAGTGGTGCCAGTGCACTCTCTGGACTCACTGCACTGCATCCCCAGTGGTGCCAGTGCACTCTCTGCACTCACCGCACTGCATCCAGGGTGGTGCAAGTGCACTCTCTGGACTCACTGCACTGCATTCCCAGTGGTGCCAGTGCACTCTCTGGACTCACTGCACTGCATCCCCAGTGGTGCCAGTGCACTCTGTGGACTCACTGCAGTGCATCCCCAGTGATGCCAGTGCACTCTCTGGACTCACTGCACTGCATCCCCAGTGGTGCCAGTGCACACTCTGCACTCACTGCACTGCATCCCCAGTGGTGCCAGTGCACTCTCTAGAGTCAATGCAGTGCATCCCCAGTGGTGCCAGTGCACTCTCTGGACTCACAGCACTGCATCCCCAGTGGTGCCATTGCACTCTCTGGACTCACTGCAGTACATCCCCAATGGTGCCAGTGTACTCTCTGCACTCACTGCAGTGCATCCCCAGTGGTGCCAGTGCACTCTCTGGACTCACTGCAGTGCATCCCCAGTGGTGCCAGTGCACTCACTGGAGTCACTGTACTGCATCCCCAGTGGTGCCAGTGCACTCTCTGGACTAAGTGAACTGCATCCCCAATTGATCCAGTGCACTCTCTGGACTCACTTCACTGCATCACCAGTGGTGCCAGTGCACTCTCTGGAGTCACTGCACTGCATCCCCAGTGGTCCCAGTGCACTCTGTGGACTCACTGTACTGCATCCACAGTGGTGCCAGTGCACTCTCTGGACTCACCGCACTGCATCCAGAGTGGTGCCAGTGCACTCTCTGGACTCACTGCGCTGCATCCCCAGTGGTGCCAGTGCACTCTCTGGACTCACTGCACTGCATCCCCAGTGGTGCCAGTGCACTCTCTGTAGTCATTGCGCTGCATCCCCAGTGGTGCCAGGGCTCTCTCTGGACTCACTGCACTGCATCCCCAGTGGTGCCGGTGCACTCTCTGGAGTCACTGCAGTGCTTCCCCAGTCTTGCCAGTGCACTCTCTGGACTCACTGCACTGCATCCCCAGTGGTGCCGGTGCACTCTCTACAGTCACTGCAGTGCATCTCCAGTGGTGCCAGTGCACTCTCTGGAGTCTATGCAGTGCATCCCCAGTGGTGCCAGTGCACTCTATGTAGTCATTGCGCTGCATACCCAGTGGTGCCAGTGCACTCTCTGGACTCACTGCACTGCATCCCCAGTGGTGCCAGTGCACTCTCTGGACTCACTGCACTGCATCCCCAGTGGTGCCAGTGCACTCTCTGGAGGCATAGCAGTGCATCACCAGTGGTGCCAGTGCACTCTGTGGACTCACTGTACTGCATCCCCAGTGGCACCAGTGCACTCTCTGGACTCACCGCACTGCATCCAGAGTGGTGCCAGTGCACTCTCTGGACTCACTGCAGTGCATCCCCAGTGGTGCCAGTGCACTCTCTGCACTCACTGCACTGCATCCCCAGTGGTGCCAGTGCACTCTCTGTAGTCATTGCGCTGCATCCCCAGTGGTGCCAGTGCAATCTCTGGACTCACTGCACTGCATCCCCAGTGGGGCCAGTGCACTCTCTGGACTCACTGCAGTGCATCCCCAGTGGGGCCAGTGCACTCTCTGGACTCACTGCAGTGCATCCCCAGTAGTGCCAGTGCACTCTCTGGACTAACTGAACTGCATCCCCAATTGATCCAGTGCACTCTCTGGAGTCACTGCACTGCATCCCCAGTGGTGCCAGTGCACTCTCTGGAGTCACTGCAGTGCATCCCCAGTGGTGCCAGTGCACTCTCTGGACTCACTGTACTGCATCCCCAGTGGTGCCAGTGCACTCTCTGGACTCACCGCACTGCATCCAGAGTGGTGCCAGTGCACTCTCTGGACTCACTGCACTGCATTCCCAGTGGTGCCAGTGCAATCTCTGGACTCACTGCACTGCATCCCCAGTGGGGCCAGTGCACTCTCTGGACTCACTGCAGTGCATCCCCAGTGGGGCCAGTGCACTCTCTGGACTCACTGCAGTACATCCCCAGTGGTGCCAGTGCACTCTCTGGACTCACTGCAGTGCATCCCCCGTGGGGCCAGTGCACTCTATGGACTCACTGCAGTGCATCCCCAGTGGGGCCAGTGCACTCTATGGACTCACTGCAGTGCATCCCCAGTGGTGCCAGTGCACTCTCTGGACTCACTGCACTGCATCCCCAGTAGTGCCAGTGCACTCTCTGGACTAACTGAACTGCATCCCCAATTGATCCAGTGCACTCTCTGGAGTCACTGCACTGCATCCCCAGTGGTGCCAGTGCACTCTCTGGAGTCACTGCAGTGCATCCCCAGTGGTGCCAGTGCACTCTGTGGACTCACTGTACTGCATCCCCAGTGGTGCCAGTGCACTCTCTGGACTCACCGCACTGCATCCAGAGTGGTGCCAGTGCACTCTCTGGACTCACTGCTCTGCATCCCCAGTGGTGCCAGTGCTCTCTCTGGACTCACTGCACTGCATCCCCAGTGGTGCCAGTGCACTCTCTGGACTCACTGCACTGCATCCCCAGTGGTGCCAGTGCACTCTCTGAACTCACTGCAGTGCATCCCCAGTGGTGCCAGTGCACTCTCTGGACTCACTGCACTGCATCCCCAGTGGTGCCAGTGCACTCTCTAGAGTCACTGCAGTGCATCCCCAGTGGTGCCAGTGCACTCTCTGGACTCACTGCACTGCATCCCCAGTGGTGCCAGTGCACTCTCTGGACTCACTGCACTGCATCCCCAGTGGTGCCAGTGCACTCTCTGGACTCACAGCACTGCATCCCCAGTGGTGCCATTGCACTCTCTGGACTCACTGCAGTACATCCCCAATGGTGCCAGTGTACTCTCTGCACTCACTGCAGTGCATCCCCAGTGGTGCCAGTGCACTCTCTGGACTCACTGCAGTGCATCCCCAGTGGTGCCAGTGCACTCACTGGAGTCACTGTACTGCATCCCCAGTGGTGCCAGTGCACTCTCTAGACTCACTGCACTGCATCCCCAGTGGTGCCAGTGCACTCTCTGGACTAAGTGAACTGCATCCCCAATTGATCCAGTGCACTCTCTGGACTCACTTCACTGCATCCCCAGTGGTGCCAGTGCACTCTCTGGAGTCACTGCAGTGCATCCCCAGTGGTCCCAGTGCACTCTGTGGACTCACTGTACTGCATCCACAGTGGTGCCAGTGCACTCTCTGGACTCACCGCACTGCATCCAGAGTGGTGCCAGTGCACTCTCTGGACTCACTGCGCTGCATCCCCAGTGGTGCCAGTGCACTCTCTGGACTCACTGCACTGCATCCCCAGTGGTGCCAGTGCACTCTCTGTAGTCATTGCGCTGCATCCCCAGTGGTGCCAGGGCTCTCTCTGGACTCACTGCACTGCATCCCCAGTGGTGCCGGTGCACTCTCTGGAGTCACTGCAGTGCTTCCCCAGTGGTGCCAGTGCACTCTCTGGACTCACTGCACTGCATCCCCAGTGGTGCCGGTGCACTCTCTGGACTCACTGCAGTACATCCCCAATGGTGCCAGTGTACTCTCTGCACTCACTGCAGTGCATCCCCAGTGGTGCCAGTGCACTCTCTGGACTCACTGCAGTGCATCCCCAGTGGTGCCAGTTCACTCTCTGGAGTCACTGTACTGCATCCCCAGTGGTGCCAGTGCACTCTATGGACTCACTGCACTGCATCCCCAGTGGTGCCAGTGCACTCTGTGGACTCACTGTACTGCATCCCCAGTGGTGCCAGTGCACTCTCTGGACTCACTGCACTGCATCCCCAGTGGTGCCAGTGCACTCTCTGGACTCACTGCACTGCATCCCCAGTGGTGCCAGTGCACTCTGTGGACTCACTGTACTGCATCCCCAGTGGCACCAGTGCACTCTCTGGACTCACCGCACTGCATCCAGAGTGGTGCCAGTGCACTCTCTGGACTCACTGCACTGCATCCCCAGTGGTGCCAGTGCACTCTCTGGACTCACTGCACTGCATCCCCAGTGGTGCCAGTGCACTCTCTGTAGTCATTGCGCTGCATCCCCAGTGGTGCCAGTGCAATCTCTGGACTCACTGCACTGCATCCCCAGTGGGGCCAGTGCACTCTCTGGACTCACTGCAGTGCATCCCCAGTGGGGCCAGTGCACTCTATGGACTCACTGCAGTGCATCCCCAGTGGTGCCAGTGCACTCTCTGGACTCACTGCAGTGCATCCCCAGTGGTGCCAGTGCACTCTGTGGACTCACTGCACTACATCTCCAGTGGTGCCAGTGCACTATCTGGACTAACTGAACTGCATCCCCTATTGATCCAGTGCACTCTCTGGAGTCACTGCACTGCATCCCCAGTGGTGCCAGTGCACTCTCTGGAGTTACTGCACTGCATCCCCAGTGGTGCCAGTGCACTCTGTGGACTCACTGTACTGCATCCCCAGTGGTGCCAGTGCACTCTCTGGACTCACCGCACTGCATCCAGAGTGGTGCCAGTGCACTCTCTGGACTCACCGCACTGCATCCCCAGTGGTGCCAGTGCACTCTCTGGACTCACTGCAGTGCATCCCCAGTGGTGCCAGTGCACTCTCTGGACTTACAGCACTGCATCCCCAGTGGTTCCAGTGCACTCTCTGGACTCACTGCGCTGAATCCCCAGTAGTGCCAGTGCACTCTCTGGACTCACTGCTCTGCATCCCCAGTGGTGCCAGTGCACTCTCTGGAGTCACTGCAGTGCTTCCCCAGTGGTGCCAGTGCACTCTCTGGACTCACTGCTCTGCATCCCCAGTGGTGCCAGTGCACTCTCTGGAGTCACTGCAGTGCTTCCCCAGTGGTGCCAGTGCACTCTGTGGACTCACTGTACTGCATCCCCAGTGGTGCCAGTGCACTCTCTGGACTCACTGCACTGCATCCCCAATGGTGCCAGTGTACTCTCTGCACTCACTGAAGTGCATCCCCAGTGGTGCCAGTGCACTCTCTGGACTCACTGCAGTGCATCCCCAGTGGTGCCAGTTCACTCTCTGGAGTCACTTAACTGCATCCCCAGTGGTGCCAGTGCACTCTCTGGACTCACTGCAGTGCATCCCCCGTGGTGCCAGTGCACTCTCTGGACTAACTGAACTGCATCCCCAATTGATCCAGTGCACTCTCTGAACTCACTGCACTGCATCCCCAGTGATGCCAGTGCACTCTCTGGACTCACTGCAGTGCATCCCCAGTGGTGCCAGTGCACTCTCTGGACTCACTGCACTGCATCCCCAGTGGTGCCAGTGCACTCTCTGGACTCACAGCACTGCATCCCCAGTGGTGCCAGTGCACTCTCTGTAGTCATTGCGCTGCATCCCCAGTGGTACCAGTGCACTCTCTGGACTCACTGCACTGCATCCCCAGTGGGGCCAGTGCACTCTCAGGAGTCATTTCAGTGCATCCCCAGTGGTGCCAGTGCACTCTATGGACTCACTGCAGTGCATCCCCAGTGGTGCCAGTGCACTCTCTGGACTCACTGCAGTGCATCCCCAGTGGTGCCAATGCACTCTCTGGACTCACTGCACTGCATCCCCAAGGTGCCAGTGCACTCTCTGCACTCACTACACTGCATCCCCAGTGGTGCCAGTGCACTCTCTGGACTCACTGCAGTGCATCCCCAGTGGTGCCAGTGCACTCTCTGGACTCACTGCAGTGCATCCCCAGTGGTGCCAGTGCACTATCTGGACTCAATGCACTGCATCCCCAGTGGTGCCAGTGCACTCTCTGGACTCACTGCACTGCATCCCCAGTGGTGCCAGTGCACTCTCTGGACTCACTGCAGTGCATCCCCAGTGGTGCCAGTGCACTCTCTGGACTCACTGCACTGCATCCCCAGTGGTCCCAGTGCACTCTCTGGAGTATCTGCAGTGCATCCCCAGTGGTGCCAGTGCACTCTCTGGACTCACTGTACTGCATCCCCAGTGGTGCCAGTGCACTCTCTGGACTCACTGCAGTACATCCCCAGTGGTGCCAGTGTACTCTCTGCACTCACTGCAGTGCATCCCCAGTGGTGCCAGTGCACTCTCTGGACTCACTGCAGTGCATCCCCAGTGGTGCCAGTTCACTCTCTGGAGTCACTGTACTGCATCCCCAGTGGTGCCAGTGCACTCTCTGGACTCACTGCACTGCATCCCCAGTGGTGCCAGTGCACTCTCTGGACTCACTGCACTGCATCCCCAGTGGTGCCAGTGCACTCTGTGGACTCACTGTACTGCATCCACAGTGGTGCCAGTGCACTCTCTGGACTAACCGCACTGCATCCAGAGTGGTGCCAGTGCACTCTCTAGAGTCACTGCAGTGCATCCCCAGTGGTGCCAGTGCACTCTCTGGAGTCACTGCAGTGCATCCCCAGTGGTGCCAGTGCACTCTCTGGACTCACAGCAGTGCATCCCCAGTGGTGCCAGTGCACTCTCTGGACTCACTGCACTGCATCCCCAGTGGTGCCAGTGCACTCTCTGGACTCACTGCAGTGCATCCCCCGTGGTGCCAGTGCACTCTCTGGAGTCACTGCACTGCATTCCCAGTGGTGCCAGTGCACTCTCTGGACTCACTGCACTGCATCCCTAGTGGTGCCAGTGCACTCTCTGGACTCACTGCGCTGCATCCCCAGTGGTGCCAGTGCACTCTCTGGACTCACTGCACTGCATCCCCAGTGGTGCCAGTGCACTCTCTGGACTCACTGCAGTGCATCCCCAGTGGTGCCAGTGCACTCTCTGCACTCACTGCACTGCATCCCCAGTGGTGCCAGTGCACTCTCTGGACTCACTGCAGTGCATCCCCAGTGGTGCCAGTGCACTCTCTGGACACACTGCACTGCATCCCCAGTGGTGCCAGTGCACTCTCTGGACTCACTGCACTGCATCCCCAGTGGTGCCAGTGCACTCTCTGGACGCACTGCAGTGCATCCCCAGTGGTGCCAGTGCACTCTGTGGACTCACTGTACTGCATCCCCAGTGGTGCCAGTGCACTCTCTGCACTCACAGCACTGCATCCCCAGTGGTGCCATTGCACTCTCTGGACTCACTGCAGTACATCCCCAATTGTGCCAGTGTACTCTCTGCACTCACTGCAGTGCATCCCCAGTGGTGCCAGTGCACTCTCTGGACTCACTGCAGTGCATCCCCAGTGGTGCCAGTACACTCTCTGGAGTCACTGTACTGCATCCCCAGTGGTGCCAGTGCACTCTCTGGACTCACTGCACTGCATCCCCAGTGGTCCCAGTGCACTCTGTGGACTCACTGTACTGCATCCACAGTGGTGCCAGTGCACTCTCTGGACTCACCGCACTGCATACAGAGTGGTGCCAGTGCACTCTCTGGACTCACTGCACTGCATTCACAGTGGTGCCACTGCACTCTCTGGACTCACTGCAGTGCATCCCCAGTGGTGCCAGTGCACTCTCTGGACTCACTGCACTGCATCCCCAGTGGTGCCAGTGCTCTCTCTGGACTCACTGCACTGCATCCCCAGTGGTGCCAGTGCACTCTCTGGACTCACTGCACTGCATCACCAGTGGTGCCAGTGCACTCTCTGGACTCACTGCAGTGCATCCCCAGTGGTGCCAGTGCACTCTCTGGACTCACTGCACTGCATCCCCAGTGGTGCCAATGCACTCTCTAGAGTCACTGCAGTGCATCCCCAGTGGTGCCAGTGCACTCTCTGGACTCACTGCACTGCATCCCCAGTGGTGCCAGTTCACTCTCTGGAGTCACTGCACTGCATCCCCAGTGGTGCCAGTGCACTCTCTGGACTCACTGCAGTGCATCCCCAGTGGTGCCAGTGCACTCTCTGGACTTACAGCACTGCATCCCCATTTGGTGCCAGTGCACTCTCTGGACTCACTGCGCTGCATCCCCAGTGGTGCCAGTGCACTCTCTGGACTCACTGCACTGCATCCCCAGTGGTGCCAGTGCACTCTCTGTAGTCATTGCGCTGCATCCCCAGTGGTGCCAGGGCACTCTGTGGACTCACTGCACTGCATCCCCAGTGGTGCCAGTGCACTCTCTGGACTCACTGCAGTGCTTCCCCAGTGGTGCCAGTGCACTCTCTGGACTCACTGCACTGCATCCCCATTGGTGCCGGTGCACTCTCTAGAGTCACTGCAGTGCATCCCCAGTGGTGCCAGTGCACTCTCTGGACTCACTGCAGTGCATCCCCAGTGGTGCCAGTTCACTCTCTGGAGTCACTGCAGTGCATCCCCAGTGGTGCCAGTGCACTCTCTGGACTCACTGCAGTGCATCCCCAGTGGTGCCAGTGCACTCTCTGGAGTCACTGCACTGCATCCCCAGTGGTGCCAGTGCACTCTCTGGACTCACTGCACTGCATCCCCAGTGGTGCCAGTGCACTCTCTGGAGGCACTGCAGTGCATCCCCAGTGGTGCCAGTGCACTCTGTGGACTCACTGTACTGCATCCCCAGGGTGCCAGTGCACTCTCTGGACTCACCGCACTGCATCCAGAGTGGTGCCAGTGCACTCTCTGGACTCACTGCACTGCATCCCCAGTGGTGCCAGTGCACTCTCTGGACTCACTGCAGTGCATCCCCAGTGGTGCCAGTGCACTCTCTGGACACACTGCACTGCATCCCCAGTGGTGCCAGTGCACTCTCTGGACTCACAGCAGTGCATCCCCAGTGGTGCCAGTGCACTCTCTGGACTCACTGCAGTGCATCCCCAGTGGTGCCAGTGCACTCTGTGGACTCACTGTACTGCATCCCCAGTGGTGCCAGTGCACTCTCTGCACTCACAGCACTGCATCCCCAGTGGTGCCATTGCACTCTCTGGACTCGATGCAGTACATCCCCAATTGTGCCAGTGTACTCTCTGCACTCACTGCAGTGCATCCCCAGTGGTGCCAGTGCACTCTCTGGACTCACTGCACTGCATCCCCAGTGGTGCCAGTTCACTCTCTGGAGTCACTGTACTGCATCCCCAGTGGTGCCAGTGCACTCTCTGGACTCACTGCACTGCATCCCCAGTGGTGCCAGTGCACTCTCTGGACTCACTGCACTGCATCCCCAGTGGTGCCAGTGCACTCTGTGGACTCACTGTACTGCATCCACAGTGGTGCCAGTGCACTCTCTGGACTCACCGCACTGCATACAGAGTGGTGCCAGTGCACTCTCTGGACTCACTGCACTGCATTCCCAGTGGTGCCACTGCACTCTCTGGACTCACTGCAGTGCATCCCCAGTGGTGCCAGTGCACTCTCTGGACTCACTGCACTGCATCCCCAGTGGTGCCAGTGCTCTCTCTGGACTCACTGCACTGCATCCCCAGTGGTGCCAGTGCACTCTCTGGACTCACTGCACTGCATCACCAGTGGTGCCAGTGCACTCTCTGGACTCACTGCAGTGCATCCCCAGTGGTGCCAGTGCACTCTCTGGACTCACAGCACTGCATCCCCAGTGGTGCCAATGCACTCTCTAGAGTCACTGCAGTGCATCCCCAGTGGTGCCAGTGCACTCTCTGGACTCACTGCACTGCATCCCCAGTGGTGCCAGTGCACTCTCTGGAGTCACTGCACTGCATCCCCAGTGGTGCCAGTGCACTCTCTGGACTCACTGCAGTGCATCCCCAGTGGTGCCAGTGCACTCTCTGGACTTACAGCACTGCATCCCCATTTGGTGCCAGTGCACTCTCTGGACTCACTGCGCTGCATCCCCAGTGGTGCCAGTGCACTCTCTGGACTCACTGCACTGCATCCCCAGTGATGCCAGTGCACTCTCTGTAGTCATTGCGCTGCATCCCCAGTGGTGCCAGGGCACTCTGTGGACTCACTGCACTGCATCCCCAGTGGTGCCAGTGCACTCTCTGGAGTCACTGCAGTGCCTCCCCAGTGGTGCCAGTGCACTCTCTGGACTCACTGCACTGCATCCCCATTGGTGCCAGTGCACTCTCTAGAGTCACTGCAGTGCATCCCCAGTGGTGCCAGTGCACTCTCTGGACTCACTGCAGTGCATCCCCAGTGGTGCCAGTTCACTCTCTGGACTCACTGCACTGCATCCCCAGTGGTGCCAGTGCACTCTCTGGACTCACTGCACTGCATCCCCAGTGGTGCCAGTGCACTCTCTGGAGGCACTGAAGTGTATCCCCAGTGGTGCCAGTGCACTCTGTGGACTCACTGTACTGCATCCCCAGGGTGCCAGTGCACTCTCTGGACTCACCGCACTGCATCCAGAGTGGTGCCAGTGCACTCTCTGGACTCACCGCACTGCATCCCCAGTGGTGCCAGTGCACTCTCTGGACTCACTGCAGTGCATCCCCAGTGGTGCCAGTGCACTCTCTGGACTCACTGCACTGCATCCCAAGTGGTGCCAGTGCACTCTCTGGACTCACAGCACTGCATCCCCAGTGGTGCCAGTGCACTCTCTGTAGTCATTGCGCTGCATCCCCAGTGGTACCAGTGCAATCTCTGGACTCACTGCACTGCATCCCCAGTGGGGCCGGTGCACTCTCTGGACTCACTGCACTGCATCCCCAGTGGTGCCAGTGCACTCTCTGGACTCACTGCACTGCATCCCCAGTGGTGCCAGTGCACTCTCTGGACTCACTGCAGTGCATCCCCAGTGGTGCCAATTCACTCTCTGGACTCACTGCACTGCATCCCCAAGGTGCAAGTGCACTCTCTGGACTCACTACACTGCATCCGAGTGGTGCCAGTGCACTCTCTGCACTCACTGCAGTGCATCCCCAGTGGTGCCAGCGCACTCTCAGGACTCACTGCACTACATCCCCAGTGGTGCCAGTGCACTATCTGGACTCACTGCACTGCATCCCCAGTGCTGACAGTGCACTCTCTGGACTCACTGCACTGCATCCCCAGTGGTGCCAGTGCACTCTCTGGACTCACTGCACTACATCCCCAGTGGTGCCAGTGCACTCTCTGGAGTCTCTACAGTGCATCCCCAGTGGTGCCAGTGCACTCTGTGGACTCACTGTACTGCATCCCCAGTGGTGCCAGTGCACTCTCTGGACTCACTGCAGTACATCCCCAATGGTGCCAGTGTACTCTCTGCACTCACTGCACTGCATCCCCAGTGGTGCCAGTGCACTCTCTGGACTCACTGCAGTGCATCCCCAGTAGTGCCAGTGCACTCTCTGGACTAACTGAACTGCATCCCCAATTGATCCAGTGCACTCTCTGGAGTCACTGCACTGCATCCCCAGTGGTGCCAGTGCACTCTCTGGAGTCACTGCAGTGCATCCCCAGTGGTGCCAGTGCACTCTGTGGACTCACTGTACTGCATCCACAGTGGTGCCAGTGCACTCTCTGGACTCACCGCACTGCATCCAGAGTGCTGCCAGTGCACTCTCTGGACTCACTGCACTGCATTCCCAGTGGTGCCAGTGCACTCTCTGGACTCACTGCAGTGCATCCCCAGTGGTGCCAGTGCACTCTCTGGACTCACTGCAGTGCATCCCCAGTGGTGCCAGTGCACTCTCTGGACTCACTGCTCTGCATCCCCAGTGGTGCCAGTGCTCTCTCTGGACTCACTGCACTGCATCCCCAGTGGTGCCAGTGCACTCTCTGGACTCACTGCACTGCATCCCCAGTGGTGCCAGTGCACTCTCTGGACTCACTGCAGTGCATCCCCAGATGTGCCAGTGTACTCTCTGGACTCACTGCACTGCATCCCCAGTGGTGCCAGTGCACTCTCTGGACTCACTGCTCTGCATCCCCAGTGGTGCCAGTGCACTCTCTGGACTCACTGCACTGCATCCCCTGTGGTGCCAGTGCACTCTCTAGAGTCACTGCAGTGCATCCCCAGTGGTGCCAGTGCACTCTCTGGACTCACTGCACTGCATCCCCAGATGTGCCAGTGTACTCTCTGGACTCACTGCACTGCATCCCCAGTGGTGCCAGTGCACTCTCTGGACTCACCGCACTGCATCCAGAGTGGTGCCAGTGCACTCTCCGGACTCACTGCAGTGCATCCCCAGTGGTGCCAGTGCACTCTCTGGACTAACTGAACTGAATCCCCAATTGATCCAGTGCACTCTCTGGAGTCTCTGCTGTGCATCCCCAGTGGTGCCAGTGCACTCTCTGGACTCACTGCACTGCATCCCCAGTGGGGCCAGTGCACTCTATGTAGTCATTGCGCTGCATCCCCAGTGGTGCCAGTGCACTCTCTGGACTCACTGCACTGCATCCCCAGTGGTGCCAGTGCACTCTCTGGACTCACTGCACTGCATCACCAGTGGTGCCAGTGCACTCTCTGGACTCACTGCACTGCATCCCCAGTTGTGCCAGTGCACTCTCTGGACTCACTGCACTGCATCCCCAGTGGTGCCAGTGCACTCTGTGGACTCACTGTACTGCATCCCCAGTGGTGCCAGTGCACTCTCTGCACTCACAGCACTGCATCCCCAGTGGTGCCATTCCACTCTCTGGACTCACTGCAGTACATCCCCAATTGTGCCAGTGTACTCTCTGCACTCACTGCAGTGCATCCCCAGTGGTGCCAGTGCACTCTCTGGACTCACTGCACTGCATCCCCAGTGGTGCCAGTGCACTCTCTGCACTCACAGCACTGCATCCCCAGTGGTGCCAGTGCACTCTCTGGACTCACTGCACTGCATCTCCAGTGGTGCCAGTGCACTCTCTGGACTCACTGCACTGCATCCCCAGTGGTCCCAGTGCACTCTGTGGACTCACTGTACTGCATCCACAGTGGTGCCAGTGCACTCTCTGGACTCACCGCACTGCATACAGAGTGGTGCCAGTGCACTCTCTGGACTCACTGCACTGCATTCCCAGTGGTGCCACTGCACTCTCTGGACTCACTGCAGTGCATCCCCAGTGGTGCCAGTGCACTCTCTGGACTCACAGCACTGCATCCCCAGTGGTGCCAGTGCTCTCTCTGGACTCACAGCACTGCATCCCCAGTGGTGCCAGTGCTCTCTCTGGACTCACTGCACTGCATCCCCAGTGGTGCCAGTGCACTCTCTGGACTCACTGCACTGCATCACCAGTGGTGCCAGTGCACTCTCTGGACTCACTGCAGTGCATCCCCAGTGGTGCCAGTGCACTCTCTGGACTCACTGCACTGCATCCCCAGTGGCGCCAATGCACTCTCTAGAGTCACTGCAGTGCATCCCCAGTGGTGCCAGTGCACTCTCTGGACTCACTGCACTGCATCACCAGTGGTGCCAGTGCACTCTCTGGAGTCACTGCACTGCATCCCCAGTGGTGCCAGTGCACTCTCTGGACTCACTGCAGTGCATACCCAGTGGTGCCAGTGCACTCTCTGGACTTACAGCACTGCATCCCCATTTGGTGCCAGTGCACTCTCTGTAGTCATTGCGCTGCATCCCCAGTGGTGCCAGTGCACTCTCTGGACTCACTGCAGTGCATCCCCAGTGGTGCCAGTGCACTCTCTGGACTCACTGCACTGCATCCCAAGTGGTGCCAGTGCACTCTCTGGACTCACAGCACTGCATCCCCAGTGGTGCCAGTGCACTCTCTGTAGTCATTGCGCTGCGTCCCCAGTGGTGCCAGTGCAATCTCTGGACTCACTGCACTGCATCCCCAGTGGGGCCGGTGCACTCTCTGGACTCACTGCAGTGCATCCCCAGTGGTGCCAGTGCACTCTCTGCACTCACTGCAGTACATACCCAGTGGTGCCAGTGCACTCTCTAGAGTCACTGCACTGCATCCCCAGTGGTGCCAGTACACTCTCTGGACTCACTGCACTGCATCCCCAGTGGTGCCAGTGCACTCTCTAGAGTCACTGCAGTGCATCCCCAGTGGTGCCAGTGCACTCTCTGGACTCACTGCAGTGCATCCCCAGATGTGCCAGTGTACTCTCTGGACTCACTGCACTGCATCCCCAGTGGTGCCAGTGCACTCTCTGGACTCACCGACTGCATCCAGAGTGGTGCCAGTGCACTCTCCGGACTCACTGCAGTGCATCCCCAGTGGTGCCAGTGCACTCTCTGGACTAACTGAACTGAATCCCCGATTGATCCAGTGCACTCTCTGGACTCACTGCAGTGCATCCCCAGTGGTGCCAGTGCACTCTCTGGAGTCACTGCAGTGCATCCCCAGTGGTGCCAGTGCACTCTCTGGACTCACAGCACTGCATCCCCAGTGGTGCCAGTGCACTCTCTGTAGTCATTGCGCTGCATCCCCAGTGGTACCAGTACACTCTCTGGACTCAATGCACTGCATCCCCAGTGGGGCCAGTGCACTCTCAGGAGTCATTTCAGTGCATCCCCAGTGGTGCTAGTGCACTCTATGGACTCACTGCACTGCATCCCCAGTGGTGCCAGTGCACTCTCTGGACTCACTGCAGTGCATCCCCAGTGGTGCCAATGCACTCTCTGGACTCACTGCACTGCATCCCCAAGGTGCCAGTGCACTCTCTGCACTCACTACACTGCATTTCCAGTGGTGCCAGTGCACTCTCTGGACTCACTGTACTGCATCCACAGTGGTGCCAGTGCACTCTCTGGACTCACCGCACTGCATCCAGAGTGGTGCCAGTGCACTCTCTAGAGTCACTGCAGTGCATCCCCAGTGGTGCCAGTGCACTCTCTGGACTCACTGCACTGCATCCCCAGTGCTGACAGTGCACTCTCTGGAGTCACTGCAGTGCATCCCCAGTGGTGCCAGTGCACTCTGTGGACTCACTGTACTGCATCCCCAGTGGTTCCAGTGCACTCTCTGGACTCACCGCACTGCATCCCCAGTGGTGCCAGTGCACTCTCTGGACTCACTGCAGTGCATCCCCCGTGGTGCCAGTGCACTCTCTGGAGTCACTGCACTGCATCCCCAGTGGTGCCAGTGCACTCTCTGGACTCACTGCAGTGCATCCCCAGTGGGGCCAGTGCACTCTATGTAGTCATTGCGCTGCATACCCAGTGGTGCCAGTGCACTCTCTGGACTCACTGCACTGCATCCCCAGTGGTGCCAGTACACTCTCTGGAGTCACTGCAGTGCATCACCAGTGGTGCCAGTGCACTCTCTGCACTCATTGCACTGCATCCCCAGTGGTGCCAGTGCACTCTCTGGACTCACTGCAGTGCATCCCCAGTGGTGCCAGTGCACTCTCTGGACTCCCTGCACTGCATCCCCAGTGGTGCCAGTGCACTCTCTGGACTCACAGCAGTGCATCCCCAGTGGTGCCAGTGCACTCTCTGGACTCACTGCACTGCATCCCCAGTGGTGCCAGTGCACTCTCTGGAGTCTCTGCAGTGCATCCCCAGTGGTGCCAGTGCACTCTGTGGACTCACTGTACTGCATCCCCAGTGGTGCCAGTGCACTCTCTGGACTCACAGCACTGCATCCCCAGTGGTGCCATTGCACTCTCTGGACTCACTGCAGTACATCCCCAATTGTGCCAGTGTACTCTCTGCACTCACTGCAGTGCATCCCCAGTGGTGCCAGTGCACTCTCTGGACTCACTGCAGTGCATCCCCAGTGGTGCCAGTGCACTCTCTGGACTCACTGCACTGCATCCCAAGTGGTGCCAGTGCACTCTCTGGACTCACTGCACTGCATCCCCAGTGGTGCCAGTGCACTCTCTGGACTAACTGAACTGCATCCCCAATTGATCCAGTGCACTCTCTGGACTCACTGCACTGCATCCCCAGTGGTGCCAGTGCACTCTCTGGAGTCACTGCAGTGCATCCCCAGTGGTCCCAGTGCACTCTGTGGACTCACTGTACTGCATCCACAGTGGTGCCAGTGCACTCTCTGGACTCACCGCACTGCATCCAGAGTGGTGCCAGTGCACTCTCTGGACTCACTGCACTGCATTCCCAGTGGTGCCAGTGCACTCTCTGGACTCACTGCAGTGCATCCCCAGTGGTGCCAGTGCACTCTCTGGACTCACTGCACTGCATCCCCAGTGGTGCCAGTACTCTCTCTGGACTCACAGCACTGCATCCCCAGTGGTGCCAGTGCACTCTCTGGACTCACTGCACTGCATCACCAGTGGTGCCAGTGCACTCTCTGGACTCACTGCACTGCATCCCCAGTGGTGCCAGTGCACTCTCTGGACTCACTGCACTGCATCCCCAGTGGTGCCAGTGCACTCTCTGGAGTCACTGCACTGCATCCAGAGTGGTGCCAGTGCACTCTCTGGACTCACTGCACTGCATCCCCAGTGGTGCCAGTGCACTCTCTGGACTTACAGCACTGCATCCCCATTGGTGCCAGTGCACTCTCTGGACTCACTGCAGTGCATCCCCAGTGGTGCCAGTGCACTCTCTGGACTCACTGCAGTGCATCCCCAGTGGTGCCAGTGCACTCTCTGTAGTCATTGCGCTGCATCCCCAGTGGTGCCAGGGCACTCTCTGGACTCACTGCACTGCATCACCAGTGGTGCCAGTGCGCTCTCTGGACTCACTGCACTGCATCACCAGTGGTGCCAGTGCACTCTCTAGAGTCACTGCAGTGCATCCCCAGTGGTGCCAGTGCACTCTCTGGAGTCTCTGCTGTGCATCTCCAGTGGTGCCAGGGCACTCTCTAGAGTCACTGCACTGCATCCCCAGTGGTGCCAGTGCACTCTGTGGACTCACTGTACTGCATCCCCAGTGGTGCCAGTGCACTCTCTGGACTCACTGCACTGCATCCCCAGTGGTGCCAGTGCACTCTCTGGACTCACTGCAGTACATCCCCAATGGTGCCAGTGTACTCTCTGGACTCACTGCACTGCATCCCCAGTGGTGCCAGTGCACTCTCTGGACTCACTGCTCTGCATCCCCAGTGGTGCCAGTGCACTCTCTGGAGTCACTGCAGTGCTTCCCCAGTGGTGCCAGTGCACTCTCTGGACTCACTGCTCTGCATCCCCAGTGGTGCCAGTGCACTCTCTGGAGTCACTGCAGTGCTTCCCCAGTGGTGCCAGTGCACTCTCTGGACTCACTGCAGTGCATCCCCAGTGGTGCCAGCGCACTCTCTGGAGTCTCTGCAGTGCATCCCCAGTGGTGCCAGTGCACTCTGTGGACTCACTGTACTGCATCCCCAGTGGTGCCAGTGCACTCTCTGGACTCACTGCACTGCATCCCCAATGGTGCCAGTGTACTCTCTGCACTCACTGAAGTGCATCCCCAGTGGTGCCAGTGCACTCTCTGGACTCACTGCAGTGCATCCCCAGTGGTGCCAGTTCACTCTCTGGAATCACTGTACTGCATCCCCAGTGGTGCCAGTGCACTCTCTGGACTCACTGCAGTGCATCCCCAGTGGTGCCAGTGCACTCTCTGGACTAACTGAACTGCATCCCCAATTGATCCAGTGCACTCTCTGAACTCACTGCACTGCATCCCCAGTGATGCCAGTGCACTCTCTGGACTCACTGCAGTGCATCCCCAGTGGTGCCAGTGCACTCTCTGGACTCACTGCACTGCATCCCCAGTGGTGCCAGTGCACTCTCTGGACTCACAGCACTGCATCCCCAGTGGTGCCAGTGCACTCTCTGTAGTCATTGCGCTGCATCCCCAGTGGTACCAGTGCACTCTCTGGACTCACTGCACTGCATCCCCAGTGGGGCCAGTGCACTCTCAGGAGTCATTTCAGTGCATCCCCAGTGGTGCCAGTGCACTCTATGGACTCACTGCAGTGCATCCCCAGTGGTGCCAGTGCACTCTCTGGACTCACTGCAGTGCATCCCCAGTGGTGCCAATGCACTCTCTGGACTCACTGCACTGCATCCCCAAGGTGCCAGTGCACTCTCTGCACTCACTACACTGCATCCCCAGTGGTGCCAGTGCACTCTCTGGACTCACTGCAGTACATCCCCAATGGTGCCAGTGTACTCTCTGGACTCACTGCACTGCATCCCCAGTGGTGCCAGTGCACTATCTGGACTCAATGCACTGCATCCCCAGTGGTGCCAGTGCACTCTCTGGACTCACTGCACTGCATACCCAGTGGTGCCAGTGCACTCTCTGGACTCACTGCAGTGCATCCCCAGTGGTGCCAGTGCACTCTCTGGACTCACAGCACTGCATCCCCAGTGGTCCCAGTGCACTCTCTGGACTCACTGCAGTGCATCCCCAGTGGTGCCAGTGCACTCTCTGGACTCACTGCACTGCATCCCCAGTTGTGCCAGTGCACTCTCTGGACTCTCTGCAGTGCATCCCCAGTGGTGCCAGTGCACTCTGTGGACTCACTGTACTGCATCCCCAGTGGTGCCAGTGCACTCTCTGCACTCACAGCACTGCATCCCCAGTGGTGCCATTGCACTCTCTGGACTCACTGCAGTACATCCCCAATTGTGCCAGTGTACTCTCTGCACTCACTGCAGTGCATCCCCAGTGGTGCCAGTGCACTCTCTGGACTCACTGTACTGCATCCCCAGTGGTGCCAGTGCACTCTCTGGACTCACTGCACTGCATCCCCAGTGGTGCCAGTGCACTCTCTGGACTCACTGCACTGCATCCCCAGTGGTGCCAGTGCACTCTCTGGACTCACTGCACTGCATCCCCAGTGGTCCCAGTGCACTCTGTGGACTCACTGTACTGCATCCACAGTGGTGCCAGTGCACTCTCTGGACTCACCGCACTGCATACAGAGTGGTGCCAGTGCACTCTCTGGACTCACTGCACTGCATTCCCAGTGGTGCCACTGCACTCTCTGGACTCACTGCAGTGCATCCCCAGTGGTGCCAGTGCACTCTCTGGACTCACAGCACTGCATCCCCAGTGGTGCCAGTGCTCTCTCTGGACTCACTGCACTGCATCCCCAGTGGTGCCAGTGCACTCTCTGGACTCACTGCACTGCATCACCAGTGGTGCCAGTGCACTCTCTGGACTCACTGCAGTGCATCCACAGTGGTGCCAGTGCACTCTCTGGACTCACTGCACTGCATCCCCAGTGGCGCCAATGCACTCTCTAGAGTCACTGCAGTGCATCCCCAGTGGTGCCAGTGCACTCTCTGGACTCACTGCACTGCATCACCAGTGGTGCCAGTGCACTCTCTGGAGTCACTGCACTGCATCCCCAGTGGTGCCAGTGCACTCTCTGGACTCACTGCAGTGCATCCCCAGTGGTGCCAGTGCACTCTCTGGACTTACAGCACTGCATCCCCATTTGGTGCCAGTGCACTCTCTGGACTCACTGCGCTGCATCCCCAGTGGTGCCAGTGCACTCTCTGGACTCACTGCACTGCATCCCCAGTGGTGCCAGTGCACTCTCTGTAGTCATTGCGCTGCATCCCCAGAGGTGCCAGGGCACTCTCTGGACTCACTGCACTGCATCCCCAGTGGTGCCAGTGCACTCTCTGGACTCACTGCAGTGCATCCCCAGTGGTGCCAGTGCACTCTCTGGACTCACTGCACTGCATCCCCAGTGGTGGCGGTGCACTCTCTAGAGTCACTGCAGTGCATCCCCAGTGGTGCCAGTGCACTCTCTGGACTCACTGCAGTGCATCCCCAGTGGTGCCAGTTCACTCTCTGGAGTCACTGCAGTGCATCCCCAGTGGTGCCAGTGTACTCTCTGGACTCACTGCACTGCATCCCCAGTGGTGCCAGTGCACTCTCTGGAGTCACTGCACTGCATCCCCAGTGGTGCCAGTGCACTCTCTGGACTCACTGCAGTGCATCCCCAGTGGTGCCAGTGCACTCTCTGGAGGCACTGCAGTGCATCCCCAGTGGTGCCAGTGCACTCTCTGGACTCACTGCACTGCATCCCCAGTGGTGCCAGTGCACTCTCTGGAGTCACTGCACTGCATCCCCAGTGGTGCCAGTGCACTCTCTGGACTCACTGCACTGCATCCCCAGTGGTGCCAGTGCACTCTCTGGAGGCACTGCAGTGCATCCCCAGTGGTCCCAGTGCACTCTGTGGACTCACTGTACTGCATCCACAGTGGTGCCAGTGCACTCTCTGGACTCACCGCACTGCATACAGAGTGGTGCCAGTGCACTCTCTGGACTCACTGCACTGCATTCCCAGTCGTGCCACTGCACTCTCTGGACTCACTGCAGTGCATCCCCAGTGGTGCCAGTGCACTCTCTGGACTCACAGCACTGCATCCCCAGTGGTGCCAGTGCTCTCTCTGGACTCACTGCACTGCATCCCCAGTGGTGCCAGTGCACTCTCTGGACTCACTGCACTGCATCACCAGTGGTGCCAGTGCACTCTCTGGACTCACTGCAGTGCATCCCCAGTGGTGCCAGTGCACTCTCTGGACTCACTGCACTGCATCCCCAGTGGCGCCAATGCACTCTCTAGAGTCACTGCAGTGCATCCCCAGTGGTGCCAGTGCACTCTCTGGACTCACTGCACTGCATCACCAGTGGTGCCAGTGCACTCTCTGGAGTCACTGCACTGCATCCCCAGTGGTGCCAGTGCACTCTCTGGACTCACTGCAGTGCATCCCCAGTGGTGCCAGTGCACTCTCTGGACTTACAGCACTGCATCCCCATTTGGTGCCAGTGCACTCTCTGGACTCACTGCGCTGCATCCCCAGTGGTGCCAGTGCACTCTCTGGACTCACTGCACTGCATCCCCAGTGGTGCCAGTGCACTCTCTGGACTCACTGCACTGCATCCCCAGTGGTGCCAGTGCACTCTCTGGACTCACTGCACTGCATCCCCAGTGGTGCCAGTGCACTCTCTGGACTCACTGCAGTGCATCCCCAGTGGTGCCAGTGCACTCTCTGGACTCACTGCACTGCATCCCCAGTGGTGGCGGTGCACTCTCTAGAGTCACTGCAGTGCATCCCCAGTGGTGCCAGTGCACTCTCTGGACTCACTGCAGTGCATCCCCAGTGGTGCCAGTTCACTCTCTGGAGTCACTGCAGTGCATCCCCAGTGGTGCCAGTGTACTCTCCGGACTCACTGCACTGCATCCCCAGTGGTGCCAGTGCACTCTCTGGAGTCACTGCACTGCATCACCAGTGGTGCCAGTGCACTCTCTGGACTCACTGCACTGCATCCCCAGTGGTGCCAGTGCACTCTCTGGAGGCACTGCAGTGCATCCCCAGTGGTGCCAGTGCACTCTGTGGACTCACTGTACTGCATCCCCAGGGTGCCAGTGCACTTTCTGGACTCACCGCACTGCATCCAGAGTGGTGCCAGTGCACTCTCTGGACTCACCGCACTGCATCCCCAGTGGTGCCAGTGCACTCTCTGGACTCACTGCAGTGCATCCCCAGTGGTGCCAGTGCACTCTCTGGACTCACTGCACTGCATCCCAAGTGGTGCCAGTGCACTCTCTGGACTCACAGCACTGCATCCCCAGTGGTGCCAGTGCACTCTCTGTAGTCATTGCGCTGCATCCCCAGTGGTGCCAGTGCAATCTCTGGACTCACTGCACTGCATCCCCAGTGGGGCCGGTGCACTCTCTGGACTCACTGCAGTGCATCCCCAGTGGTGCCAGTGCACTCTCTGGACTCACTGCAGTGCATCCCCAGTGGTGCCAGTGCACTCTCTGGACTCACTGCAGTGCATCCCCAGTGGTGCCAATTCACTCTCTGGACTCACTGCACTGCATCCCCAAGGTGCAAGTGCACTCTCTGGACTCACTACACTGCATCCCCAGTGGTGCCAGTGCACTCTCTGCACTCACTGCAGTGCATCCCCAGTGGTGCCAGTGCACTCTCTAGAGTCACTGCAGTGCATCCCCAGTGGTGCCAGTGCACTCTCTGGACTCACTGCACTGCATCCCCTGTGGTGCCACTGCACTCTCTAGAGTCACTGCAGTGCATCCCCAGTGGTGCCAGTGCACTCTCTGGACTCACTGCATTGCATCCCCAGATGTGCCAGTGTACTCTCTGGACTCACTGCACTGCATCCCCAGTGGTGCCAGTGCACTCTCTGGACTCACCGACTGCATCCAGAGTGGTGCCAGTGCACTCTCCGGACTCACTGCAGTGCATCCCCAGTGGTGCCAGTGCACTCTCTGGACTAACTGAATTGAATCCCCGATTGATCCAGTGCACTCTCTGGACTCACTGCAGTGCATCCCCAGTGGTGCCAGTGCACTCTCTGGACTCACAGCACTGCATCCCCAGTGGGGCCAGTGCACTCTCAGGAGTCATTTCAGTGCATCCCCAGTGGTGCTAGTGCACTCTCTGGACTCACTGCACTGCATCCCCAGTGGTGCCAGTGCACTCTCTGGACTCACAGCACTGCATTCCCAGTGGTGCCAGTGCACTCTCTGGACTCACTGCACTGCATCCCCAGTGGTGCCAGTGCACTATCTGGACTCAATGCACTGCATCCCCAGTGGTGCCAGTGCACTCTCTGGACTCACTGCACTGCATCCCCAGTGGTGCCAGTGCACTCTCTGGACTCACCGCACTGCATCCCCAGTGGTGCCAGTGCACTCTCTGGAGTCTCTGCTGTGCATCCCCAGTGGTGCCAGTGCACTCTGTGGACTCACTGTACTGCATCCCCAGTGGTGCCAGTGCACTCTCTGGACTCACTGCAGTACATCCCCAATGGTGCCAGTGTACTCTCTGCACTCACTGCAGTGCATCCCCAGTGGTGCCAGTGCACTCTCTGGACTCACTGCACTGCATCCCCAGTGGTGCCAGTGCGCTCTCTGGACTCACTGCACTGCATCCCCAGTGGTGCCAGTGCACTCTGTGGACTCACTGTACTGCATCCACAGTGGTGCCAGTGCACTCTCTGGACTCACCGCACTGCATCCAGAGTGGTGCCAGTGCACTCTCTAGAGTCACTGCACTGCATCCCCAGTGGTGCCAGTGCACTCTCTGGACTCACCGCACTGCATCCAGAGTGGTGCCAGTACACTCTCTGGAGTCACTGCAGTGCATCACCAGTGGTGCCAGTGCACTCTCTGCACTCACTGCACTGCATCCCCAGTGGTGCCAGTGCACTCTCTGGACTCACTGCAGTGCATCCCCAGTGGTGCCAGTGCACTCTCTGGACTCCCTGCACTGCATCCCCAGTGGTGCCAGTGCACTCTCTGGACTCACAGCAGTGCATCCCCAGTGGTGCCAGTGCACTCTCTGGACTCACTGCAGTGCATCCCCAGTGGTGCCAGTGCACTCTCTGGACTCACTGCACTGCATCCCCAGTGTTGCCAGTGCACTCTCTGGAGTCTCTGCAGTGCATCCCCAGTGGTGCCAGTGCACTCTGTGGACTCACTGTACTGCATCCCCAGTGGTGCCAGTGCACTCTCTGGACTCACTGCAGTACATCCCCAATTGTGCCAGTGTACTCTCTGCACTCACTGCAGTGCATCCCCAGTGGTGCCAGTGCACTCTCTGGACTCACTGCAGTGCATCCCCAGTGGTGCCAGTGCACTCTCTGGAGTCTCTGCAGTGCATCTCCAGTGGTGCCAGTGCACTCTCTGGACTCACTGCACTGCATCCCCAGTGGTGCCAGTGCACTCTCTGGACTAACTGAACTGCATCCCCAATTGATCCAGTGCACTCTCTGGACTCACTGCACTGCATCCCCAGTGGTGCCAGTGCACTCTCTGGACTCACTGCAGTGCATCCCCAGTGGTCCCAGTGCACTCTGTGGACTCACTGTACTGCATCCACAGTGGTGCCAGTGCACTCTCTGGACTCACCGCACTGCATCCAGAGTGGTGCCAGTGCACTCTCTGGACTCACTGCACTGCATCCCCAGTGGTGCCAGTGCACTCTCTGGACTCACTGCAGTGCATCCCCAGTGGTGCCAGTGCACTCTCTGGACTCACTGCACTGCATCCCCAGTGGTGCCAGTACTCTCTCTGGACTCACAGCACTGCATCCCCAGTGGGGCTAGTGCACTCTCTGGACTCACTGCACTGCATCCCCAGTGGTGCCAGTGCACTCTCTGGACTCACTGCACTGCATCCCCAGTGGTGCCAGTGCACTCTCTGGACTCACTGCACTGCATCACCAGTGGTGCCAGTGCACTCTCTGGAGTCACTGCACTGCATCCAGAGTGGTGCCAGTGCACTCTCTGGACTCACTGCACTGCATCCCCAGTGGTGCCAGTGCACTCTCTGGACTTACAGCACTGCATCCCCATTGGTGCCAGTGCACTCTCTGGACTCACTGCAGTGCATCCCCAGTGGTGCCAGTGCACTCTCTGGACTCACTGCAGTGCATCCCCAGTGGTGCCAGTGCACTCTCTGTAGTCATTGCGCTGCATCCCCAGTGGTGCCAGGGCACTCTCTGGACTCACTGCACTGCATCACCAGTGGTGCCAGTGCGCTCTCTGGAGTCACTGCAGTGCTTCCCCAGTGGTGCCAGTGCACTCTCTGGACTCACTTCACTGCATCACCAGTGGTGCCGGTGCACTCTCTAGAGTCACTGCAGTGCATCCCCAGTGGTGCCAGTGCACTCTCTGGAGTCTCTGCAGTGCATCTCCAGTGGTACCAGGGCACTCTCTAGAGTCACTGCACTGCATCCCCAGTGGTGCCAGTGCACTCTGTGGACTCACTGTACTGCATCCCCAGTGGTGCCAGTGCACTCTCTGGACTCACTGCACTGCATCCCCAGTGGTGCCAGTGCACTCTCTGGACTCACTGCAGTACATCCCCAATGGTGCCAGTGTACTCTCTGGACTCACTGCAGTGCATCCCCAGTGGTGCCAGTGCACTCTCTGGACTCACTGCAGTGCATCCCCAGTGGTGCCAGTTCACTCTCTGGAGTCACTGCAGTGCATCCCCAGTGGTGCCAGTGCACTCTCTGGACTCACTGCAGTGCATCCCCAGTGGTGCCAGTGCACTCTCTGGAGTCACTGCACTGCATCCCCAGTGGTGCCAGTGCACTCTCTGGACTCACTGCACTGCATCCCCAGTGGTGCCAGTGCACTCTCTGGAGGCACTGCAGTGCATCCCCAGTGGTGCCAGTGCACTCTGTGGACTCACTGTACTGCATCCCCAGGGTGCCAGTGCACTCTCTGGACTCACCGCACTGCATCCAGAGTGGTACCAGTGCGCTCTCTGGAGTCACTGCAGTGCTTCCCCAGTGGTGCCAGTGCACTCTCTGGACTCACTGCACTGCATCCCCAGTGGTGCCGGTACACTCTCTAGAGTCACTGCAGTGCATCCCCAGTGGTGCCAGTGCACTCTCTGGACTCACTGCACTGCATCCCCAGTGGTGCCAGGGCACTCTCTGGACTCACTGCACTGCATCCCCAGTGGTGCCAGTGCACTCTCTGGACTCACTGCAGTGCATCCCCAGTGGTGCCAGTGCACTATCTGGACTCACTGCACTGCATCCCCAGTGCTGACAGTGCATTCTCTAGACTCACTGCACTGCATCCCCAGTGGTGCCAGTGCACTCTCTGGACTCACTACAGTACATCCCCAGAGGTGCCAGTGCACTCTCTGGACTCACTGCACTGCATCCCCAGTGGTGCCAGTGCACTCTCTGGAGTCTCTGCAGTGCATCCCCAGTGGTGCCAGTGCACTCTGTGGACTCACTGTACTGCATCCCCAGTGGTGCCAGTGCACTCTCTGGACTCACTGCATTACATCCCCAATGGTGCCAGTGTACTCTCTGGACTCACTGCAGTGCATCCCCAGTGGTGCCAGTGCACTCTCTGGACTCACTGCAGTGCATCCCCAGTAGTGCCAGTGCACTCTCTGGACTAACTGAACTGCATCCCCAATTGATCCAGTGCACTCTCTGGAGTCACTGCACTGCATCCCCAGTGGTGCCAGTGCACTCTGTGGACTCACTGTACTGCATCCACAGTGGTGCCAGTGCACTCTCTGGACTCACCGCACTGCATCCAGAGTGGTGCCAGTGCACTCTCTGGACTCACTGCACTGCATTCCCAGTGGTGCCAGTGCACTCTCTGGACTCACTGCACTGCATCCCCACTGGTGCCTTTGCACTCTCTGGTCTCACTGCACTGCATCCCCATAAGTTCAAACGCTGCTTTATTTATTTATTTAAATGCCATTTTTCTTATTTAGAAGGATTTCCATAGGGTGACAGGCCTTTAATGACACTCACGACTCAGAAACATTTGCCGATGCAGTCAAACGGTGTCTATTAACGCGAGGCACTGAAGTTAATTGGTATTAAAAATGAGCCAAAACGAAAGGCAAGTATCTGCGTGTCCAGCAGAATGACAGCGATCATCACCATTTGATCAACCTTCCCTGTGAGGTCTATCTGCAAGTTACTTTGAGGTAGTGCTAGAAAGAAGCGGTTAGTCCAGAGCATCCCTGCAAAAAGAAACATCCACGGCTTAAGTACCATTTACTCTTTTGGTATCCTTTTAAGTACTTTTTACCCGTTTCGGACTCCTGCCTTTTCCCGGCTCACTGATGACAGCATTAGTAGCCCCTCAAGCTACTGTCCTACAGCCTTTCCCATCAGTGAAGAGATAGGAAAAACCCCACTACTTCTTGGAAGAGAAAACCAGCAGGTTTTTGAATAAAAGCACTCTCTGTTGCAGCTAGGTACAACGAAAAGAGTTTATGAAATCATTACGGGACATTCTTGTAGAAAACTTCCTCAAGCTTGGAAGAAAAAAAAACATTTCAGCTAAGTAAAACAGAAAATAACTGGAAGAAGTGAAGTCTGGTGGTGTTGGAAAAGTTGCTTCAAAGACTTGTTTAATTAAAAAGAAGGAAAAAAGCAAGTTCCTACTGCAATCCCATCTTTGTCAAACTGATGGCGGGCACCAGTACGATGTGTTCAGCTAACACAGGCTGGAAGTTGTAACTGCAGCTGTGAAGTTTACCCAGTAAAAAGACTCCGCAAAGCATTCTAGCAGTTCCGATGCAATCACTGCTTCCTGAATTTGTGACTCACGGTTAACACGGCAGTACAGGAAGAAGTCTGGCATTCACTGTGCTCTTACGGTAAAGAATCTGCACTGCGCACACCATCCCAAGCCAGGTATGCGCTCCTAACAGGAAAGGACGATAGGCTGATAAGTCTCAGCAGAGGGAAAAAGACATCAGAGAACTACTTTATAACAGCAGCACGCGGGCTGCAACCAACGTTCTCTTCCTCTCATCATTTTCATTTCTGTGGACTCCAAGAGAATACACTCCCAACATTTTTCAGCTCTGGAGAACAAACAGCCCAACCAATCTCATTCACTGAACTACAAAACTGGTATTTTCGCTATCTAGTCCGGAAAAGGAGGCGCACGTCTCTAACGTACAGTGTAGAGACCTTGTTAATAGGCAAAGTCTGCATAAAATAGGTGGCCACAGCCTGATTTTCTGACGTTCAGGGCCTTGGGTCACACACCACCACAGCATCAGACTTAATGAAGTCACCAATCTATGTGGGCCTCTCGTTACACAGGTCACATGTTATGGACCAACCTCTCAAAGGCCAAAAACCAGCACTGATACTGCCGGGCCAACACATATCTGTAGCATCCCATTTCTGGGTGACAACACAATGAATGTTTCCACAAAGTACTCGATGCAACCTAACTACTGTGTTTGGTGATGCAAAGCAAGCCGTGTCAAAGCAGCGTAGCACCCAGGCACATTCCTGGAAGATGTTTTGCTGCTCACGTTGAAGAAAATAGATAAAAAAATCCTGTGCAGTTTGCACTTCTGAGCTCAAGTACCACAGCTATGCACTACAATTGAAGTGGCATCAAAGCTTGTAAGGTTTTGAAGCTTCAGCACTGCCATCCAAATTCAAGGAGGCTGCATCTATTATCTTGAATTTGCCCCAGCTCAGTCCCCTGAAACAATTCCATAGACACGTACAAGCAACCCTTTTCCCACCCAAATTCTTTGCTTCATCTATTCCACCTCTACCTTGTGTCATATTCTTATTAATCTGCCCCTCAAAAGACTCCCTGGCTCACACAAAGAAGCAACCCAACAAATCCCTGTTCCCAGCCACGTTGCTTTCATGCTTTGGGAAGAGTTAACTGCAACAGCTCTAACTGTGATGCCACCTCACCCCCTCCACCTATGTGAGGTTCTTTGCCTTCTGTCTCCTCCTACATGTACACCTGCACTAGAACCAGGAAGAATGTGCTTCCTACAATACTCCAAGAGCCTCTTCTGTTTCAGGATGTCATCATTTCAATTCAGGACTGAAAGTATTCCTAGCAAAAACCCAACAGCTAATAGCTAACAGAAGCAGTTGCTGGTGATCAGCTACAAGTAACCTGGAAGTACTGAGGAGTCACAAAAGAGAATTTGCATTACATTTAAGAACAGCATGCAGCTTAGGACCACTGCTTTCACTGACTACACTAAGCCATAAAAAAGAATTGGATTCTTACCTGCCATCACAGCAATTATGGTTTATGTTGCCCCCAAAACACACACGGCAGTACCAGAACTGTGTCAACTAGCTTTAAC
Source organism: Anser anser (assembly GCF_964211835.1). Taxonomy (NCBI): domain Eukaryota; kingdom Metazoa; phylum Chordata; class Aves; order Anseriformes; family Anatidae; genus Anser; species Anser anser. The sequence goes on along the minus strand of NW_028153992.1, from coordinate 667,132 downwards.
AGCTTCCCCAGCTATTAAGTACAGTAATTTCTGCTTCCTTTTTTTTCTTGGAGGAATATTCTTTTGTTTCCAGCCTCACTTACTTATTATACACACTGTTAATTAGCAACTATTTCTCCATACTCATAGGGTTATGGAGTCCCTATGACTGGAAAAGACTCTGTACCCTTCAAGATAAGAACAGCATAAAGGCAGCAACTCGCAAGACTGCTCTAGCTTAAAGCAAAGCTTTCCTCATTGCTCTCATCTCCTTTGACTTGAGTACTGTCATCCTTCTACCAGAGCTTTAAAAACTTCATTACCACGAATGAAGGAAGACCAGAGCAATCAGAGAGGGTAGCAGAGGGTATAACTTAAGGAGCTGTTACTAGGATTTTTTTGTTGTTCCTGGTGGACTATTTTTCTCCTTGCCAGCAAGGAGGGAAAACCAGCAAGTTGTTTTCTCCAAGATTTTTTTTTTTTTAGGTTTAAGAACACGGATTATGTTGTAGCAATTTCTTCGCTGTAAAACGTCAGCTGAGAAGTCTAACAGTAAGAAGGGCAAGGGAAAACTGAATGCTGATGCAGAGAGTGCCAGCAGACATCATCCTCATTCCATGGGATGTTTGTAGCTATGGCAGTTGAAGTCTACACTTCCATATGCTTAACATACCCTATTTATAAGCCAATTTTAGCTGACCTAGCATGTATCAGTAGTACAGTTAGAGCCAGCAGCCTGCAGGAAAAAGTGGGCACAGGTGTTTCCATAGCAAGGCCTGTGAGTGTCTCCCATACATACTTCCAGTCTAAGCAAGCACATGAAAGGCTTGGCTTGTCGCTTACCTAAGGAACCAGGAAAACAAGGGGAAGCTAGATTTTGCTTGTGTCCTAATGCCCATATAAAAATAAAGACAGATGAAATACCCTTACTACCTTGTTAAATTCCATAAGCCGGAAGAGAACGTGCTGCACACAGGTACAAGTAAAATCTCTTGCTGGCAGGTTTGCAGAAACAAATTTTTTATTTACACAGGCAAGTCTATCTTTAGACCCCATTTACCTCTTTACATTTCTCGAATATTTACATGACTTCATGATGCTCCAAGAAGGGAGTGATGAACAAAAAGATTACAGAAACTGTCAAAAGCATAGCAAAAAAAACCCAACCTATCATTGTGCTTTAAAACTTATGAGCTAGAATAATGTAGAAGAAATGTAGTTTTAGCACTTTGGTCCTAACGGTCATGCTCTAGAAGACACTTAAATAGCAGAGGGGATTTCAGAAGTGACCGTATCCAGAGGTTGCCAGTGACAATTCATGAGTGAATCGTAGAGTTCTTCGCTTGTCTCCGTGAATTGTCTGTTCATTTCATCAACATCCAAGTAGAGCTGTGGATCTGAAAATAAAAGCCTGGTAAGTCCAAGTATCAAATCTGAGGCATGCACACAAAAAAACTTCATGTGAAATGGCTAATAAAATGTATTTTAAGCTAAGTGTAATAAGCTATTAGATCTACTAATTTTAGTGAGGTATTTAGTCCTCTAAAATTTTGAGCCTCACAGCTCCAACTTTTGGGAATTTGTATATTAGAAGGCTGGGACTAGAACTGTCTTTCAAGATAAAGACAAAGACAATGTTTAAGATAGTAAAGATAACGTTTAAGGATAATCAGCCATGAAACCCTCCCAAGAGTCATTTAATTCACTTCTACGGCAATACACGTTACATAGGATAGTTTCTAAACACTAACACAAAATGCCTCCACGTGAGGTACTTTGCAAACCTTCCAGGACACAAATATGTTTTGTACCGTATTTGTAAGTGCAAGCTGAATCCTCCTTTTGGAATCTGCAACATAAGCTTTTACCTCAGGGTGGAGAACAAAGCTTTTGCATATTACTGAGTTTCTAATATAAAATCTGTTTAGCGGAACCAATACAAAGAACAAAATTCTGTCTTAGACCATTTTCAAATGGGAATGAAGGCACAGGTACAAGAAACCTGCTGCGAAGCATTGACAGTGTCCCGTTTTACTTGATGCGGTCAGTGTATGCTGTATCAGCTTTAAAACCCCAGCTGATTGCAGATCAACCCCACAGAGGTTTGACCTCAGCTGAACTTTCAAGATGTTCTTCATCCAGTAGAGGTTGGCTTGTATTGTTAAAAGGCACAAGGATGGCTAAACTCAAGTGACAATGATAGAACCCTTATTACCGTCAGTAATTAGGTCATCACCGATTGCAGTCATAACTGAAGATTCCTGAAAGACAGAAAAGGCTAAGTTTAATCATAACTCATTTCAGAAAGCATCACAGATTCAAAGTGCTGCAGTCTCAACCCATTCCTTCTTCCTACAACTACAAGGATAGATGGCATTTTATCTACTTATTTTTAGAAGAAAGCCAATATTACAGTACAGGTTGGAAGGGACCTCCGGAGGTCACAACTAATACATTGACCACGATAAGACCACTTACAACAACTGTTTAATTTGCTTTAAGCAAAGCAAATCAGAAGAACAGGAACAGAAGAAGCGTACGCAATTATGCTGTCAAAACCATTCTTTGGTATGCGTGAACAAATAATGGTGTATAAATCACTAATTCTATGGATTTACTATTTAAGCACTTAAATACAAACACCTCTGAATGGAATCTGCTCTTTTAACTTCACACTAAGCAGAAAGCATGTTTTCAACTTCGGATTCTTTTTGCTGATTCACACAAATCTGTACAACATATTATCTGTGAAATATTTTCTTTACAGCAAGCGTGCACTATCTTTACCTCAAAAACAGCTGGAGCCATTAAAGAATCTCCTAAAGAGCAGTCTCCAACAGCTTGCATGCTGTCATAGGGAGCATAGGAGCTGTAGTTGTAGTCAGCGTAAGCATCGTAACTCCGCTGCGAGTAGTAGTTCTGGTAATCTTGGCAATAAGCATTATAGTTGTATGACTGGTACCGCTGCAATTCTGCTTTCAGTCTGAAACATGAGAAGTTGCATACAGTCAGAGAACAAGAGACTGTAAACACAGTTCTGAACTTAAACAATTTGTCAGCTTACATACTTCAAAACTTAAAAGGAAGCTTTCCTAAACAGTCACCTAAGTGACAGCTTAAATCACAGCTCAAAACCTCATTTCTATAGAAGCAAGCATCCTCACCTTTGCCAATACCAGAAGGAATTGTTCTCATGGATTAACTCCAGAGCCTTGACATGGTTACCTGTACACATCAAGTATTTTTAGCGTTGGCATAAGCAAGCTGCTGCTAAGTCTCTGTGCTTTGCTAAAGACTGATTTAAGACCAGAGACATTTATCAAGCACAGCTGCTTTAAAGATGCAGTCTTAACCCTTCTATCTTTTGTTTGGTTAATTAATAGATCTTATTTCCAGAAAGAAGTGAATGGAGTCAGATTATCCATTTCCATTGGTTCTTAAGAAGAAAGGGCCTGCTGATTAGATTTCACTACTTTCCCTTTCAAGATTTTCTCAGGGGCAGCTTCAGACTAATGACAAGAACCAAGACAAGTGCTATCTGTACTAAAACTGAGGTACACTGCATAAAGAACATTCAGATAACCCAGCTGCATATTCAAAAAAAACCGCTGTTTAGACTTGTCTTCACTGATTCTGTACAGGCAGACCTCCTGTGTTTGCAGTGCCCAGTTTCTCTGACTTGAATTGGGGATGCAGAGAAGTGAGTTCTATGCTTTTGGGGAAGAATACAAGCTGAAGGCATTCTGAAATAGCTTCCAAACTCAGCAAACATGAGGGACAAACTAATCCAATGGCTGGGTATTTCAATGCTAAGAGAGCACGGTACTCAGCCATTCAGAAACGTATTACTGATGTGTATTTTAATACCTACATTTGTTTCAATACTGCAAAGCTACACAAGTTCTAATAAAGAGGTAATCCATTGTCTTGTTACTGTAGTAAACAAACAGAAGATACATCATCTTAGGTCTTCTGCTTCCAACTGCACTCTTCCTACATACAGTTGTGTAGGGAAGGAAAATCTGAAAATACTGTTGACGTTCTTCTGGATAGCCGAAGCAAGAAAACATGTTTGTGGCTTATTCCTGTTTTCAAAATAAAACAATATTAATTTAATCAAAAAATTTTGGCAAAGAAGTTTGGACAGTGCTCTCTTGGAGAAGAGCATTTCCATTCTAAAGCAGAAGGAGGCAACATTTGCAGAATTATGCTAGGTAAACAGAAACAGAAGTGTCATTTTTTACTATTTAACAGAACACACAAGCTAACCTCATGAACATACTGAAATTGTTTATATGAAGTCCTGTTTTGTCAGTATCCTGGATCAGAGTTCATCAAATTTGGTATCAATTCTTTAACCGTTCAGAGACCTGAATTGCCTTAAATAAGTGATAGAACTGAGCCGGTAGAGTAAGAAACCCTCTCAGGAAGTGCTAAGCTTTAAACTCCCCATTGCCCTAAGCTCATGAAAAGCAAAGAATAGCATTCTAAACCTGTTCTAGTAATAACGCCTTTGGCTATCTCCCTGCGTTCCCATTTTTCCCCCCCACTTCTTTCCTGTCAACCCACTATAAAACTAGTTATGTGCTTCTCTCAAACTAGAGGGAAAGCTCTAAGAACAAGAACTCCCTAGCATATAAAACCACTTGTTGTCCCTTCTACCTTATGCAGGCCCAAACCTGAAAATATTTACCAATGCATTCAGCTTTGCTACTGTTGAGAAACAAGGCTGGTTACAATGGCAGCTAAGCCCAAGTTGCGCTGTCTGGCTAGACTTAACAGTTGGATTCCCCCAGCCATCCTGAAGCAGGTTGATGAATCCAGGGAGTCAAAACATAGGACTTCTGCATTTCTGGTTTTGTAGACTGCATCCTGTGTACAGCCACTACAGCAAGGGCCACAGACTTTCCAAAGGCAGAGCTACAAGAATCTGATTATTTAGAATAACTGTATCAATGCACAACTCCTTGGTTACCTTTTAGAAATTCCTATGCTCAGCCGGATTCCTTTTCCCCCCAGACCTGGTGCGTTCTGGCAGTCTTGCAGTGCCCTCATCTGATCACCTTGCTCACCAAATCTGACATAGGCATACCCTCTACTATTTTCAAAAGGGCGAAAACCAATTCTGGTATGCATAACAGTTACAAAGCTAACGAATTCAGTTTCTGTCTTCTACAAAAAACAGAAGATAGCAGCTACTATAGCTTCTATTACTTAAGCAACCTCTCTGGCATGTGCACGTGCACAGAAAAGGCTTTCACCAAATTAAAAAACTTGGGCCAGAAGCAAAAAGCTTATTCCTTGGTAGCATTAAGATGCAACTCACTGAGAGCCAGCAAAACAATACATTTTAAGTGCTCTCTGCATAAGTAATCAGATTCCATATTTCTGCATATACAGCAGTTAATCAGTTAGCACTAACCCACTCCTTTTGGAGCCACAAACTTTATTGGTCACAAACACCAAGAGCTGGCTGTAATTATCTGAACCAGTATTAACCGGTACCTCTGAACTCTTCAAACAAAAATATCTTTCAGGTGCTCTTAGAAGAACAACATCAATTGCCTGCAACAATTTGATGGCTTTGCTAAACGGAGCACTGAAAAGCACAGTGGTACAGTTTCTTTTGTAGCCTGTTCAGAAATTATAGCCCCATGCCTACAGCTTCAAATCAGGCCAAGCTTACCAGCCCAACTCTTACAGCTTAAGTTCACTGCACTCGAATGCCTTCAAGATGTGCTTTTAGGAGCCATGGAGAAGAACCCTCTGGTAAGACCACCATTATAAAGTACTGAGTGTTGTTTTACACTTAAAATAGAACTATCTGTTACAGTCATTCATCAGCTTTCCCTAGGCTGCTGCTCTCTCACTACTGAATGTGATCCTGCTTTCAGTTTCCCACTAACTTTTTCCCCCAGCGTTTATGGCCTCTTTTCATCTACGACACTTTTAAGGGACTACACCGTGTTGAAAAATGCTGGTTAACATTTCCTTTTACACAAGGTGCCTCATCGAATTTTCCTGACTAAACCAAACCCCAGAACCTTAACTAGAAGAGGAAGCACACAAACACACACGCCTCCCTGGCCACCATATCTCCCCAAAACATATCTGTTCAGTAACAGACCAACTGTAAGAATACTGCGATTAAAATCAGTATAGCTCTATACACTGCTTTTGTTCGGGATTACTAGCTAATGTCCTTTCCCTTACCCCTTCTGGAATTAATACTGAATTCTGTACTCCAAAACGCGGTTCTTAAGTCATACAAATGACATTTAACAATCAGAATTTTTCCACACAGTGATCCTCAATAAAAACTTCAATCCTCTACTGCAGTCTTTCAACAAATTAAAGGAATACAAAACTGGCTAATAACTGTTCAGTGATTTTTGGACCTTTGTAGCACTAGAGTAACAGCAGTACACTCTGCAGCATAGTTGCAAGTACGTGGGAATAATCTCTTTTTTTCTCTGAAAGGTGTGAGGCCTCTATTTCACCCTACTAAAGATTTTACCACCAACTGTACTGCTAGCATTGAGACACTGCAACTTCTGTGCTTGTATGAGATGCAGGACAGGTTCCTTAAGGTGTCGCAATTTTTTGTCTAAACCTAGTGTTGAGATCAAAAAAGGGATTGCTACTAATTGCGTACGTATCAATAACCAGGACAGAAGACATGCTGCATATAGGAATTAAACTTTTTCTAAAGCTCTAGTACATGAACATATCAAATCCCGCAGATTTTTTCTAGTATGGTTTCAGAGGTCTTACTTGATGGACATAAGCGCACAAGTGAAGACAAAAGATACTCTGTTTACCTGAAGTACTGGTTTGCAAGTACTGCTTCTCTTCTGTCCTTCCCAAAATAAACTGTGAGGCAGCTGCAGACTCTGCACCTGAACACTCTGAGTGAACACCGAATGTAAATGATGGCAAGGCAGCATTTTGTGGACGCAGCCGCAGCACCAAAGCCTGCAGAAATAAGTGAATGTCAAGTCCGTAACCCACGGTGTATCTGCAGTACGTGAAGGTTTGAACTACATTCTAGTCCTGATCTTTCCAGTCAAAACTGTTTAACAAACAACCCACCAAACAGTAAAACAAACAAGAAAACCCCATGCTTCCTCTCTACATAAAACTTTTCACAACTGTGTTTTCTGCCCACCACCTGGCTTTAAAAAGTATACGAACTTCTTTGACAGATCATGTTTTTAGTCTGAACTCCAAATGAACAACGTGTAGGGCATGTAAAGAACAAGCACGTCATTAATGAAAGCTTTTCTCTAAAAAGGATAAACTTATTCTTGGGGAAAAGTGTGGAAACAGATGTTATCTAGGCAATATTCCTACAGGAAAAACGAATAATTTTGCCACACCTCAAAGGAAAAAATAATTGTGCTTAACAGGTAAGAAAATAAAAAAAATCAGAGCAAACCAAAAAATAAATCACAGAATATGCATCCTCGTTTTAATCATTAAGGATTACCTTTGAGCTCTGCTTTGGTGCTTGGCTTTGCACTTTCACAGGCTACACACTTCGTGGCCTCTGCTTTGTTTTGAACCAAGCAGGTCTCCCAATCCCAGCTTCCTTCGGGCTTCTTGAATTTGTCTAAATCCAGAAATTCTCCAGAAGGAGCAGAAAATGCAGATGCACTGCTACTGGTCACAGGTGTTGGACCCTCTGTGAGACAAACAAGACAGTTAACCATCCTGTTTGAACATGAACTATAAAATGAACATTAACTTTTAAATTTGATTTGTCAAATCCCACAGAAATGTTCAAAATTACTCCACAACTTCCCCCCCCCCCGCCCCTGAAAAAAATAAAAGCCACCAAAAACCCACAAAGAAACAAACAAACAAACAAAAAAACCAGAGTGGAACTCAAAGCTTCCAAACAACACACAACTCTGTTCAGCACACAAGCTTCTGCTGCTGTTGACCACAGTGTAACCTCCATAAAGAGGCCTGACAGGTGCCTTTTAAAAAAAAAGGTGCCTTTTAAGAGAGAAGCAGAAGATAACGCTTCAAATTCAAAACCGGAAAGACAAGAATGGCTCTTCCCTTCCACGGCACACGCAGAAAACTTTTATCCTAGTATTACTTGCATCGCTCTTCCTCCTGACAAGTGCAACGTAACCGTGCAATTCACTGCACCATGGTCACAGTAAACCCCTCATTTCCAAAATTCCTCCTTGCAATGGCAAGAGCCTCAGACAAAGATGCCGACTGACCGCTCAGAGGTTGGAAGTCCAAGAGAATCAACTCTGTCTGAAATCCATTATCTTACCTCATGAAATTTCAGTCTTACCGCACAGGATGAATACAAAAGCCCGGTCTAGTCCATCTTAATTTGTTTCTTCCACGATATATTTGCACAGGTGTTTTTCGATGTAATGGCATGTTAAATGACATTTAGAGTCAAAGTTAGAATTAGAATCGTATTTTAAAAACAATACAACCACGCTCAAAATCAATTACGGTCACACACAATGGGAAACAACCCAGTACTGCCCTGAAGAAGTTACCCAGCGGGTCACTCGCTTTCTTGAAGCCTACCACTGACCTTCATAGGCATCTCTCTGCTTTAGCTTAAGACTAGTTAAGACTACACTGTCTTGAAATCTGGCTTCACATCTCCCCTCAATTACATACAAACGGTGAGTAGAGGCATTTTGGACACATTCTGTAATTTTTTTTACTTATTTTTTGAAAGAGAAAAACGCAGTCATTTTTAACTCTTTCTATGGAGTTCTCATTTTCGCCAGTGAAAAATCACTATGTTGTTTTTAAATTAAGTCACCCACTTCAGCCATCTTCCCTCACCAGCTGCAAAGCCGGGGGTATCTGCATTGATCCAGCTCCGTACTAATACATTTCACAATCAGTTCAATTTATGCAACAGGCTGGAACCTGGGCTGAGACCTCTGAAGTGCCTGTAAACCAATCCTGCAGACAGCCGCTAACCCATCAACCGTACCTGGGAATCGTGTTGCTTAAAATATTCCATATATGCAACGTACTTTTATTCTGTACAAGATTCACAGAGGCTAGGATGGAAACAACAGGAAAAAAAGGACCATACCTGGTTTCTCAGACTGACAGGCTACACATTTGTTATCTTCCGTCTTATTTGGTACAAGGCATATTCCACAGTCCCAAGAGCCTTTCGCCTTCTTAAATTTGTCTCCAAAGCCCAGAGTGGCTGTTGTGTCAGTGCTGCTCGAGGAGGATGTCACTGTCACCGAGCTGTCTGTGACCACTGGTCATGTCAGAGCAGGCATTACTCCCGTTCCAGGTTTTGGTGTCTCACATGCTATACATTTTGTAGCTTCCGGTTTGTTTTGGACAAGACATGTATCACAATCCCACGTTCCAGGTACTGTTTTGAATTTGTCTCCAAAGCCCAGCATCCCTGCTGGGGGCGCTGCTGGCTTTGAGGTGTCGCATTGACTTGAACTTACTGTCTGTTTCATACTCTCAACTGTTGACGCTTTAGTAGCTTGACAAGTTACACATTTGTCCTTTATGTCTTTGTTTTGCAGAAAAGGGTCACATGTATCAGATTGCCAGTACGATGCTTGTTTAGAAGTCTCTTTACCTGCAGAAAAAGTTGTTATTGCAGGCCTAGTATAAACCACTGTGCTTGTTGTAGGTTGTGCAGACGTAGAAGAGCGTGTTTTCAACAATCCAAAGTCTAGGAAGCAAGAAAAAAAAGTCTTCCTGTTAGCGCAGCACCTCACTACATGTAACTAAGTGACTTTACTAGAGGGCAAAAATTTCAACTCAGGTGCCAATGGTTACAACTAGACATTCAGACCGAGCGCAACAGGAAGTCCCCAGAAATCTTATCTAAACGGATGAAATTTCATCTGCTGCACTGGGTCACAACAGAACATTTCGTTAAAGCTTCATTTAACTCTTTGTTTCCAAGCAAGCTTTAAATCAACATTTTCACTGGTCGATACAAGTACAAACAGACAGTAGCTGACTGAAATCTGACAGTCCAACGTGGAATGGAAATAATACAATTTGATTAAGACGCGATGCCCAATCGAATCAAATTTCTAAAGCTCCTCCTTCCGTAGCAGATGACTCAAATCTACTCCAGTAACTGTACAGAAGTTTGTACTCGGAGCAGCAATCCATGCGGTATTTTCCCACAGATGCTGAATATTAATTAAATAATAAAAACTCAAGACAATTGAACAACTGTCTAATTTTCTATAATCTTTTTCAAAATGCATCGGACACAGGACAACTCCTTATTTAAAAGGTGGCAATTTTAACAGGAAAGACAAGCTACTAATACAGAAAGACTAAAGGAAATGCATCTTAAACAGCAGCTCAAGTTGCTTGTAAATCTACCTTGAACATAGTTGTTTTGTGGTTTGTTTGTTGGGTTTTTTTTAGTCAAAAATGAAGTCTTTGAACAATGTGGATTTAGATTCTGCTTCTTTTAAACCAATAAAGAAAGTGAATGTCACTTCACTCAGAGGTCTTTCCTTAAACAAAATGCACAATGTATTTTCTCTCACTTAGCTCTTTCCAACAGAGAAATGTGCTGCCTTCTTAACAAGTATGTAAGTTAGAAGAAGACTTTTGGGAAAAGATCAAATTCAATAAAGCCCTTTTTCTTAAAAGATATCTTTTCCACAGACACACTTTATGAAACTGTTGAAAACAATTGCAATTGCTTAAAAACAAAATTCAGAAAAGGGTTTTTAACGTAAAACACTCCACTTCTGTTTGCAGTTTAAATTTTAATCCACAGGAGCCATTGTAAGCTAAGGCCCAAAGATTCGCAGCTTTCGCCATGTATTTGGAACTGAAGCTCTTTCCTATTCTTTCTTCACCTGGGCTGAAGGTGGGACAGGAGTGTTGAGCTTTACAAACATTTCCTTTTCAATTCCACAAATTGTATTTACTTAAAATGAAACACCGATTATCTGGCTAATTCTCTTAGTACCTCATTTACAATTACATCCTAACACGTAAAGGAGATGCAACCCATCTGCTTTTCATCTTGCAGTTTTACTTCCAGCAACAAACACCACTTAGAATAGAAGGGGGCAGATGCACCCTAACAAACGCAGCGCTTAATGTAATGCTCTCCTACATTCATATTTATAGCAGATACTCTATTAACCATAAGTCGTGTGTTGGTTTTTTTTTTTAATAAAAAATGCTAGCGTATTTTTTGCAGCATCTTTTTAAAAGGAGTTCATTATCTCTCCAGGATTTTTTAGAACGTCTAAGACGCTTCCTTCCTTTAAGACGTGGGCAGTGGTGAAGGGACCACCAGCAAAATCTTTGACCTCCTCTTTCTGTGTGTTGATGTTGGTTGAGGTGGTGGTGTCTTTTGAAACAAAAGAAAACAAAACCAGCTTTCACAATGTGACCTAGTTAGAGCAGATTATACTCACTTTTGTTAGAAACAAGAATTTCCAGCTTTCATGCTTCTCACATAAGAATCTTCACAAATTCTACTTACTTTGCAATGCTTTATGATTACAAGCAAAACAAAAAGCAACAAAACAAAAAAAAAATATAAAAGCAGATCTGTCACTGGAAAAATACTGCAGAAGTCCAACACTGCCTGGAATTGCTAGCATGCGCAGACAGGACAGATTGAAGATTTAATAAAGAAAAAAAGGAAAATCAGCACTTCAGATCTGAAGTGCTAAAGTTTCAGTTACCTAGGGTAAGAAAGGGCGTCACTGGAGTACCACTGGGTCCAGAAAGTTCTGCCGATTTTACAACGGGAACACTAAATGTAAACCCAATCTGCTATGAACAAGAGAGGTTTTTCAGATTCTCAAGCCACAGGAACTTCAATCGAATGCACACACAAAACCAAATCTGAAAGCTGCTCTTCACATTTGTAGCACGCATGCTGAATGACAAATTATAAGCCAGAAGCCTACATACTTTTCTCCATCAAGGCAGATTCTGCTTTAGTGTTCTGCAACAGCCTACTAAATGCCTAAGAAAAAAAGTCAAGCTCCTTTATTATTTTACTTACAGAAGACGTAGGTAGCACTTCTGCCTCAGTAGATTTCACAACTGGAGATGAAAACGCAAACTCAGGACTGCTAACAGTACTTGTTGGTTGTATCTGTATTTTCAAAAGAATTAAAGGTTTATATTGAAGAGCAACAACTACCTGAATTCACTACCCAACAGAAGTCCCGCAGTGACGTCGAAAAACCTGATGTTTGAGTTATTTTGCAGATAAAAGTAATAATAAAACACAGGGAAGTTTCCAAGTGGGTATAGGACAATATCTTCAAAACCAAATTCCAGAAACTGAGAGGAAAAGCTGGAGATGCTACTTAGGTCTAAATGCACGGAAAAGCAAGCCAGGAAGCTGAAGAACGGCAAACTCAGCCCAATGATACTCCAAGAACTTCAGCAAACACCTCAACATGTTAAAGCAGCTGTCTACTTCAAACCGTACAAAAAATATTTCAAGTACTCTGGAACAGATTAATGTTTATTTTATTGCAATAATATGCCAATTATTGCACCCTAGGCTCATTCTATGTGAGGCTTATATGACCACGTTACCTCTAATTTAATAACTTAAATAAAGTTGTGGTTTAACCATTGCAGGCAACTAAGCACCACACAGCCACTCGCTCACTCCCTCCAAGTGGAACAGGGAAAAGAACTGGAAATAAAGAAGTAAAGTTGTTAAATTTGAGGTAGCATTAATGACTCATCGCATGTAATGGCTACCTGGAAAGACAAATGCCATAACCCTGTACATACTCCCCACTCCTTCCCCTTCTTTCCCCCAGCATTTATTGCTGAGCACGATGCTAAATGGTGTGGAATATCCCTTCGGTCCTCTGGGCTCCGCTGTCCTGGCTGAGTGCCCTCCCAGCCTCTTGTGCATCCCCGACCTCCTCGCTGGCAGGGCAGCGTGAGAAACAGAAAAGGACTTGTCACTGTGTAAGCACTGCTCAGCAACAGCTAAAACACCAGTGCCTTACCAACACTGTTTTGCTCACAAATCTGCAACACAGCATCATCTACTACGAAGAAAATTAACTCTACCCCTGCCCAAACCACTATAAATAACTTGGCATAAAGTCCACACCCCCCTTCCCCCGCAGACTTCCACAGCATTTGAAGCAGTTATACAATCACGTTAAATGGGAGTTGGCAGGCTCTAAGACTGAGAGAAGCAGAATCAAAACATTTATGCCTTTTTCCCCAAACTGGCATACAACCCCAATTCATTCAGCTGCGTAGAAACTAATATTTGTTAGTTTCATGAGCACCACAGAAAAAGTCAACTCGCAATAAAGCAGTATACTCATTGTAAACATTATTTATAGCATAAAGATTTACCTTGCCCGCCGCCGTCGCTGCTGCATCTGCCATGCCTGCCGCCTCCGTTGAATTTGCCACGCTTGTCGTTGCCACTGTTGACTTTGCCTTGTCCTTTGTCATCAGCAGATATGGCATGCCCGCCGCCATTATTGGACATGTCAAGCCTGAGGGCACTGTTGAACATGTTATGCCCGACGTCGCCGTTGTATATATGATGTCCTCCACCTCCTCCTCTGATAGATCTGTCAAGTCCTCCACCTCCGATGGATCTATCATGCCCTCCACCTCTGATGGATCTGTCATGCCCTCCACCTCTGATGGATTTGCCATGCCCGTCGCAGCTGCTGGAGTTGCCGTGCTCATTGCTGCTGTTGAAACAGCGCTCGGTGACGCTGAGACAGCGCTACTACCAACGAAACTAGAATTGAACTGAGGCAGCGATGCAGCACTGATGGGTAGGGGTATGTTCGGTAGCACTGGTTCCTCCACTTCCTAAAGTTGCAAATTTTAATTTTTCTTATACAAGACATACTACTTTCTCACCCCATCCCACCCAATTTATTAACAAAATTAAATAGAACAAAAATCCATACAAATTAAGAGAAAGCAAGTTTCCAGAAGAAATCCCGATCTCCCCACCTCTGTCTACCACGTCATTTTAATTTATGGCAGGCCTGCTTCCACATTATACTCTATTCAACAACTGTACAGCAAGAACACTGAAAGTTAACTCAAAACCTGTGCAGAACAGAGACGCACAGATCACATTTTTTTTCTTTCTTTTCTATACTTTAGTCATCAAAGCTCTGGAGAAGCATCATCCTTTCTAACTACCCTCGCATGGCTTCAATTAAGAGTACACTCTCAAGACAAGTGAGAAAGTGTTCCTCTTGCAAAATTAGGCGGGATAGCTGCCAAAGTTTCTAAAGTCACTACAGCAGTGAACGTGGAAAAAGGTAATGTTTAAAGAAGCAGGTAGGTTCAACAACCAAACTAAACACAAAAAGCACCAAAGAAAGTCAGACTAACAGCACTGAAGATTGTGTTCTGGCAAATACAGTCTATACCATGTATCAGGATGCAAATATAAAAATCAGAAGAGAGCCTCTTAACAACTTCAATTTTCATCCCTGCCACTTACTTTATTTGATTACTAAGATTGGATGAGTTATGTTTTAAATGGCATAGAAAATCTGACCAAAATTTGTACAGAACTATCATGATCTACTTAGAAATGACTAGGCAGGGATGTAAGTTGGTGCTACTGATATTCAGTGCATCCTGTAGCTTACATCTGTTTCACAGTTTTGATTTGAAAAGTTTATGGAACTTTTGATATTTGGACCATTATTTTATTTGCGTTACAGGAATAAACAACAGTGTTTACGATTTCTTTATATTGCATCATCCAGAAGTCCCATTTAATGATTTGAAACTTAAATTAACTTAAATACTTAATATTAACTTAATATTAATTAAATACTTAATGTTAACGTAAATACTTAAATTAACTTACAGGCAGCTTATATAACATCCAATAAAAGAAAAAATAATCTGAATATTCATGGTCATAGTTTTATGGAATAGATTTTTCCTATTAAAATGAGAAAAAAACTCTCTCACAATGAGTTTGGTGAGTATCAAAAACTGAGTCATCGTTAGCAGACATGCAGAATGCTGTCTTCTACTACTCTTTTTCACACTCTTGGCCTGTATCTTTCTGTACGACTTAAATATGAAACCAAAAATTAAGCTTTTTTTTTTCTTTTTATACTTGGCACTCGTTTCAAGTATCATTCCTGTAGAAAAACTATACAAACCTTCACCAAAACATTACTTCTCTTCTTAGGACTCATTCATTCAATTGCTAACGAGAAATGTTATAGTTTGAAGAATCTCCAAGGTAACAGAATTAAAAATTTCAAAATTACATAAGCAAAGGTATTCAAGGTATTCAAACACAGGAAATCAATTGGAGCCTGCTCTGAAACCCACAAGAAAACAAAAACAATGCAAAAATAAAGCGGTATTGTTATAATTTACTATGATGCAATAAAACTGACACACTTAGCTAGTTACTTCAGTAAGCTCAGTGACAGCAATTAATTTAAGAGTCACTTACCTTTTCTTGTACAGCTCTTGATAAATAGTGTATTCCTCTTTCCCTTCTCATTTTGCCACCTCCGCTACTCACTCCTGAAGACAGACCATTGGACGCAGCAGTACTGAATTTGTAGCTGGTCACATTGCTAGCACACGACAGTACAGAAGTTGGGGGAAACAAGAGAAAAAAAAATTACCAGCCAAATTTTTTTTTCAAGATATTAGAGCTGTTATTAGTCCTAGAATTGAAACCTGCTGATCAGAAAAAAACTAAAGCTGTCTCACAAGTTGCTAAACGCTGGTAAATACTTGATGTTCTAAATAGGAAAAACTTTATTAACAGCAGCAATGAAAAGGACATACATAAGTGCACCGTTCACACGGGAACAATGACTAAGCCAGAAGACCTGAAATAGAAGAGCTGATTTAGATTGTTATTTTCCAGTGCTTCCTTTAAATAGGACTGGTTCTCTGATTCTGCGATGCACGTGTATCTTTTGCAGGGATATAAAAGAACAGCTCACAAAAATACAGAAAGAGTGCACATATGCACACATACACATGGGAAACACTGCCAACAGCTCTGATAGAATAGGGACGCCTTAGACTTGTGTGGCAAGGTAATATGGCCTAAGCTTCAGAAGCAGCTCTGGCTTTCATGTGGCCATCAGCAGGAACAGCAGAGGTGTTTGGGTATGCCAACATTCCAGAAGTCTTTTCAGACATGAATACAGATCCCTTTTGTAAGGCATACAAAGGCGTTTTTCTGGTACTTAAAAAAGCCTAGCTCAAAACCAGAAAGATATCCTAATCCAAGAGCAAATGGGGAAAAAATAACCCAAACCAGAAGTGGAATAGGGAATAACTCTAACAAAAGTACTATGGCAAGAAAATGAAGTATGCCTGGAAAAACCGTGACATCAAAGCTTATCTTGCAGCCAATCAGTCAGTCAGTACAGAAGTGCATTAGATCGCACTGGAAGACACCAGGTCAAACTCCCACAATACTGAGGAGGAGAACTGGTCTAAACTTGTCAAATACTTGACAACAGCCTGCTTAGCACTGTAACTGCATAGAGGAAGACAGATCCCTAAGGCATATGCTCAGACTTTTCTCTAATCCGAACTGTCAATCCATTAGAATTCTGAAAAAAGTCTTACATCAAAATAGATCTTCATTCAGACAACTATCGCTTGCCCATAACAGCCCATATTCCTCTTTCTGTTAACACCTGTGAGCTTCAAGGGGGCAAAGACAATTGTCAGCCTTCAAGCAAGTCTAATCTACAATTGGACTCAGGTTTAAAATATATACACACACACACACACACATAGATATATAGCATTGGTGGGCCAGAGATTTACTGAGTATTCCAACTCAACTGTCCAAAGGGACTCTTGCCAGCAGATCAGTGTGGTGCTCCTGCTCCAGAACATGGCACCCAACAGAGACCAGCATCACAAAAAACACTACCACCACTACCTACTCTACAAACAAAAGGTAGGGCACTGCAATAAACTTTGTGAACGAAATCAAAAGCAGTATGAGTTTGCTCTATCTCCTTCCTAAATGGAGAAGTAGAAAGGAGTTCTAACAGAGACAATTTAGAACAGTTTGAAAAAAACATAATTAAAACCCAGCACCTGATTGCACCTGTACCAGAACCTTAAAGCCAGTCGCTTCCACCCCTAAAAAGGTGGTTGTTGTGAAGTCCAACTTTTAGATGCCAAAAAAAAATGTTGAGTTCTTTCTGCAAGCCAAAGAATGCCCATGGTCACATAAGAATTGCTTGGCAGATGAGCATAGAGTCAACAAAATTCCCTGCTACTGTTCTTTGAAAAGAGCGACCCCCTAAAAACCGAGTGCAAAGTCTCTTAACTCAAGCATTATTACCCAAAACACCATTTGCCCAGAAGGAAAAGCCATCAATATTATCTGGAGGATAACTCATTTGACCTAATCCAAGAAAGCAGTGTAACACAAAGCAGTCTCCTCAAGAAGAAATTCAATTAATTCTGCTGGATTTTTTTTATTTTAGAGATGAGTTAGCATTTGGCCTCAAATGATTCTAAAGAACACATGGTCTTCATGTGAACTCAAAGCAGACAATTAACTTCATCATGAAAGGAGTATTAAAAAAAAGAATAATAAATCATAAATCTTCCTCCATGTTTTTGCTTAAAAAATAAAGAAAAAAACACATCAATAAACATCCTCCTGAACTGTAACTCACTTCCCCTACTTCACCTTCTAAAGAATGCTTCAGAAAGAATCATCCCATTAGGACAGAGCTTTCAAACTGCAAGCAATTAAATAGCTAAAACTAATAGCTTTTCCCCTAGGGAACATTAGGAGGGACAAATTATTTTGTTATAAGTAAACTGAGTTATAAACCATGAAATATCTGTCAAAGCAAAATTTGTAACGCTACAGATTTAGTTAAACTACAAAATGAGCCATATTTCCTGTAGAAGGAAAAAATTAGGCCTCCAATAGCAAAGATCCTTTCTGTGGATACAGCATTATAACGTGCCTCGTTTCCCATCTTCGTATCCTACTCAGAAGATAAACTTGGGATAAAAAGTGGTGTATCAGTACTTTTATTCTTGCTCATCTTCCTTCCTTTCATAAAAACAACAATTTTCTCAAAGTTATATTGATCTTCAAACACAATCCAGACTTTGCAGCTGCCTCAAAATACAAAATTTTCATTGGATTTCCCATTCCTTTTACTGAGAACTGTCACCACCTTTCAGGTGCAGACCGTACTGAAAAAGGAGATTTCTTTCTTCCTTCAAGTAAGTTTTAAATTAATAGATGTCATACCTTTCAGATGGTTCTGCTCGCTGTTCTGCAGGCAAAGTCTTCTCTCTCATCCCCTGCAAGTTAAGTTTAGTTCAAGACTTAGCTGAATATGTACAGAATACACAAAGTACCAACAACCACTTCATGTGGTTTTTTGTGGGTTTTATTTTATTTATTTATTTTTAATTTTATAGCACTGAATACACCTCACCTACTTAACGTTGTTCCCTAATTCAGCATTGTGGGTACAGTTCAGTTAAATTTTGGGGCTAAAGTAAGCATCACTGCTTCACTCAGCATTGAGGACAAACTGATAGAACACTAAATCAAATTTGTCAAATCCTCTAACAAAGAAAGTAATTACTTTAAACAAAATGACAAAAATTGTGTGTGGGGGGGAGAGTTTTCATCAAAACTTGTGTTTGCCAACCCCGTAAAAGGGACATACTTTTCTGTTTTCTATCATTTATCAACAAACAAGAAAAAAAAAACCTCTACCCCCCTAAAAACTAAGCAGTTGCTGCTACATTCATTTTAGAACTTTACCAAATGGAGATTGTGCTGGCTAAACAATACAGAGATTGAAAGAGTTAAAAGCAATAAGCAACCAGTATTACTGTCCACTTTGATTTCCAGCCTAAGAAGCCCATACACTTAACAAGTGGTCATTTGTACACTCAGACTGATACTGGAAACACAGATGTTTTCGCAGAAAGAGATGCCCATTTAATTTTATGGAAAATTTATCAGACTCCATCTACTCCAAAGCAATCAAAACCGATAACTCAGCACATTGTCAGAACTCTCACTTGGAGCACATAGCTCACCTGGAATAGTTTACACAGAACACGAGCATGTTTCATCAGTGACAGCTTTGTGTACATGAGAATATAAAAGGAAAACATTTCTGTCTTTTAATATTCTTTCACTGAGAACAGGATGACTCAATAGCACATCATGACATCGTGAAAACAACCACAAGACACTGAGTGTTCCAAAAACAGAATTAAATCCATAAAAGCTCAATCTATTTCACAATGGTTCCCACTGCCTTAAAGCTCGCCTCAAACATACTATCAGTACTTTTTGCAAAGATAGGATAACAATTGGTTTGAGAAACATTCCAAGACTGGAAAAAAAAAACAGGCACATAAGGACTCAAAAATGTACTCACTTGGAACTTTGTGTCTCCTCTCTGGCAAATTTTGCTGGACTGAGTAGTTGAAGTCGGTGATGGTTCAGAATACCGCGTATAACGCATCGGCTGACGGTTTACTGTTGGTGTCACAAGTCTCTTAACAGGTGGAGGCTGGAATGCATTCTGGGATTCCAGCTTTGAAAGGGAAACAGCAATCAATTTATCCTTATGTCCACCCAAATTAATTCCAATATTTATTGATGAAAACAAATTACAGAACTATAAACCTCCCCCCATCGGTCTTGGCACTCAGTGAATACAATTTGAAAATTCTGAAGACCGTTCAACTTGTAGAGGGAAATCACCAGAAAACCAGTAACGAAATCCATAAAGCTATATATAAGTAGCCAAAGTCTGACTGAATTCCGTTTCAAAATTTGGCAGTTAGCTTCATAGACAAAATAATTCATGCTACCATAATTAAAATAATCCATGTTCCTAGAATATGCTCCTATCTTTTCCTCTGCCCACACTGTGATTTTTTTTTTTTAGTAGCTTAATTCATTAATTTAACATTTGAAGTGTTAAGCAACTAATTATACAGGCTTCTGGGCTTCACATCCCCTACATTTTCCCCCTTCAAAGTTACACAAACAATAGAACACACTCAAAAAAAACAACTTGTCAGTCTTACAATAATCTCATTCATTAAAATATGATCCAATGCTTTACATGTGCATTAGATGCACTTCAAGTAGTGGGTTTGACTTCCCTTTTCAAAGCATTTTCACAGACCAGAGTTAATTTTTAACACAGACCACTGCGTGTTCTGCAAAACTGACTTAACTGAACTGTCAGACAGAAAACAAACCCTAAAGGCTACAAGATTTACCGATGGCTCCGCCTGCGGTCTTAAGGATCAGAAAATACAGTCTTAGGAAGCATGCTATTGTTCAAATCACTACCAACAGGAAATCGTTTACACCGCAGCTTTAATTTCACAGTATCTCCCAGCTCTTAGTAATAGGATTCACACTCTCTCTAAAGTATACAAAAATACATCTTTCTAAAAAATATTACATTCAGTTTGAAACCTTGAATAAGACATGTTTTATGTAAGTTCACAAATCTACTTTGAGTGAACGACGGTTCATTGCTGGTTTTAAAGGTAAAAAAGAAAAATATTAATTCCCCCAGTTAGGCATTCAATACACCAAGAGCTATTCTGCCTGGTACAGTTCCTTGAAATAAGAAAAATACCACATCACTGCTACCCACTGCAGAAGTTTAGCCCGAGTGCACAAGTGTTCCGTCAACCGCATGTTCACTTTAGCAGGAAAACACACGATCGTCTCCTCAGCAAATAATTGCTTCTCATCACGGGCTACCCTTCTCCCGCCACCATTATGAATTCTAGTATTATGAATAGACAATCTATCTCCTTTCACCCACTGACAGCTGCGTGCAACATTCATTTAGTGGCTGACAATTTCAGGCTCTCTGTTGCAAATCTGGCAGATCTTTCTTAATGCCTTATCACAGGTGTATTGCTATAATATAACTGAGAATTCACACCAGATTTGGTTTTAGTTATTTGGATAATATTTATGATATACTTCACTTCTCCATGCCCTTGTAATTTGGCAGATGGTGAAAAGATGGTCCAGGAAATCTGAGATGTTTGTAAACTCTGAAGTGATTGTAAACTTAATTATACATCCATCCAGTCAAGGAATTAGCACAGAAACTTCTTGAGACACTGTCCCTTTTCTCATTAGAACAGAAGATGAAAAGTTTGCACATCTTGTTATTTCCTTCAGTCACCTGATCTTCAAGTGGTCATTTAAGGGTTTTGCAATTTAATAAGCCCAAGAATACCCCTAACTAAAGTCATCAAAAAAAGATGACTAGTTTTCATTTTTTAAAGAAAATGAAAGGAAATCATGCTTTACCACAGCATTATCACCAGTTCTGTGCTACCTCCAAATAGGAATTTAGGAGCGTTAAGATTTATAGCGTCAGAAAAGAAAAAGAAAAAAAAAAACCTCTACCCCCCTAAAAACTAAGCAGTTGCTGCTACATTCATTTTAGAACTTTACCAAATGGAGATTGTGCTGGCTAAACAATACAGAGATTGAAAGAGTTAAAAGCAATAAGCAACCAGTATTACTGTCCACTTTGATTTCCAGCCTAAGAAGCCCATACACTTAACAAGTGGTCATTTGTACACTCAGACTGATACTGGAAACACAGATGTTTTCGCAGAAAGAGATGCCCATTTAATTTTATGGAAAATTTATCAGACTCCAACGATGGTTCATCGCTGGTTTTAAAGGTAAAAATGAAAAATATTAATTCCCCCAGTTAGGCATTTAATACACCAAGAGCTATTGTGCCTGGTACAGTTTTGCAATTTAATGATACCCCTAACTAAAGTCATCAAAAAAAGATGACTAGTTTTCATTTTTTAAACAAAATGAAAGGAAATCATGCTTTACCACAGCATTCTCACCAGTTCTGTGCTACCTCCAAATAGGAATTTAGGAGCGTAAGATTTATAGCGTCGGAAATTAACAATTTTCCTCCTCTTTACTTTGAATGGTGATAAAAAGCAGAAAAATTAGTTTTCTGTGCCCGAATGAACACGGAAGTCTGTACAAAGTCTATATGACCACTCAAGCAGTATTTTTCTATTTGTGATCATTTCTTCAAGAGAAAACTTGCCTCAAGAGGAATTTTAATATGCAGCTTCACCCCAAGTTGGGGGACAAGATAAAACGACTTGGTGTGTTCTAGAGCTGTTGCTCTCAACTTACAAAGATAACATAATTCTTAACCTGAGTAATCTTCAAAGCCCATCATCTATTGTGGATACATGCCAATATTAACTTGATTTGATGTCTATGTTGTCACTGAGGTTTGAGAAAATTTTTCTAATAGTGATAAAGCATTGAAAAAGTTATCTACCTCAGCTTAAGACATTATTGGTTCTTACCTTTCTTCGTTTGGACTGGAAGTCAGTAATATCCGGTTTATCTATGTCCGGAGGCTGAGGGAAAAAACAAAGCATAAATATTAGAGGGCAATTTTTTTCTCCTGAGAGAGAGGGTTCCCTGCAACAAAAATGTGGGGGTTCATGGTCAACTTACACAACACAGCGGCAAAAGAGATGTCATTCTTTTAGCATCCTGTTGAAAAAACAGCGCAATAAATTAAACCGGCCACAACGTAAGGAAGAATAGTTTTATCTTTATCCTTTGATGGCACATTTACTAAGTTTTATAAACACATGAAGCAAAAACAGATTAAAAGAAGTGCTATTTACCAACAAAGGGCTTGACAGCTTCTCCACTGCCTCCAAGATGCACCACGCTGAGGTACTCAAGGTAGCGTGGGACCGCACAGTTTCTTCTCTAGCTTTCGCTCTCTTTTGTGCCTGAAAAATTAGCATTTTAAGTGTTACAATGGTCAATTCTCAGCTAAGGAGGCATGTTTTTTACGTCCCAAGGCTACACTGATGATACAATCAATATATTCTGATGACAGAGAAACATGCAGTCACTGGGAGTTCAAGCCATAAAGAAGAGAATACGTTTGGAGTTTAATGAAGTTTACCTTGGGCCTCAGTGCATCTTGCACGTGCTTGTTGCACGAGCAATAAAAGAACTCCGTACTTGTAAAAGGTCAAGACGGATGATGCTAGGACTGCTAAGGCCTCCGAAGCAGTAATCAGGGAAACAGAACTCAAGAAAAGGCTTGTGGTACAGAAAGCATTTTCAGTAACAACACAGACCTCAGAGTTTCACGATGGTCTAAGTGTACCATCTTAAAATCAGTGTATACAATCATAACCAGGAACTAGTTTTACTTCTCTCTTGCTTCCTCCCTTCCCCCAAGATTAAAGTTGGCTGCAAATCTTTGTCTTAAAAGATAAAGATCTGATTTAAACTGTAACAGATCTAAACATTACACTGAAAAAGTAAACTGTTTATTTGCACCACCCAACTTCAAATATCAGTCAAAAACTTCCTTTGGTGTGACTTTTTTTCTTCCCAGGTTAAACCCCTCAAATAACCACACTGTGCTTATCACACGATGTGAAGACAGGAAGCAGACCACGCAGCATGTAAAAACACAAGTGAGACTCACAGAACCACAGAATGGTTAAGGTTGGAAGTGACCTCTAGAGATCGCCTGGTCTACCCCCCCCGCTCAAGCAGGGCCACCCCGAGCAGGCTGCCCAGGACCATGTCAAGTCAGCTCTTGAAGACCTCCAAAGAGGGAGACTCCACAGCCTCTCCGGGCAACCTGTGCCAGGGCTCCATCACCCGCACAGTGCAAAAGCATTTCCTGATGCTCAGACAGAGCCTCACGTTTCAGTTTGTGCCTGTTGCCTCTTGACCTGGCACTGGGCACCGCTGAAAACACAATGGCTCTCTATGCTCTTTGCACCATCCATTCAGGTATTTATATACACCAATAAGATCCCCCCAAACCTCCTCTCCTCCATGCTAAACAGGCCCAGCAGTCCCTGCCTCTCCTCAGAGGAGAGGTGCTCCCAGTCCCTTGATCTTCTTGGTGGCCCTTCGCTGGACTCTCTAGTACCTTGCTGTCATTCACAGCAAGCAGCAAGAAGCAAGCTACTCTCTCCTTTAAAAGCCTAGTATTTTGGTTCCTCTTTTTACCATAATGCAGTAATATTGTAAAAAACAAAAATAGCCGACCAAAGAGGGTTCCCAGCTTTGCACCACAAGGTTTCAAGGTTTCCCGTAAGTGAGGTACTTGTACTGCCCTTTTTCCGTTGCACAAATGGACTGTCAGAACAGAGCCAGCAAACCCGCGTTTTCATTTTCTTCAAATTCCTTTTGATTTATCGATAAAAGTCACTTTCATTTAAATACATTCCTACCAAACCTGATTTGACTTTCCTTTTCGATTCAGCTCTAGCTAATCAGAGTTGTCAGCAGTTTTTATTTGCTATTTCCAAGAACTCTTGGGGGCAAATAACTCTCTCCAAGAACTATATGAATCGTTCAAAACAGAAAGCATGTTACTGCTTATCTTGGGACTGCATTTAGTCCTGCATGCCTCTGTGTACCAGAAGAACAAAGGATCAGCAAAGTTGATTTTAGATATTTTCAAAGACTGCAGTTTTATACAACATATCCATAGCATGAATGTAGGCATGCTTGGAAAAGAAGATCCACAGATAAATATTAGCCAGGTTTGACTACTGTAGCTTTTGCTACCATAAACACAAGTTTTCAAAGTTATGCTGTCATTGGCTTTTTTGCATCAAGTTATTTTAACGTAATGTAGTCAGAGGCAGACAATGGCACTTAAATGGAATT
This sequence comes from Anser anser, assembly GCF_964211835.1. Classification (NCBI taxonomy): domain Eukaryota; kingdom Metazoa; phylum Chordata; class Aves; order Anseriformes; family Anatidae; genus Anser; species Anser anser. The sequence continues at coordinate 642,411 of NW_028153992.1, read as the reverse complement.
TTTTGAAAGACCTAACAACAGAGGAAACCCCAACTACCAACAACTAGCCCAAACTGTCATTCTTGTTCTTTCTGACAAGTATTACCTGTGGTAAAAACTGTCATTAAAGAATTTAAACAGAAATCAATCTCGTCTATTTTTGTAGACCAAGAGGGCAGAAGAGCAACTGTTTGGCAGTTTGGCAAAACTTTTCCCCTTCGGCAGTGCTCCTTTTATTATTTCCATCACTATTTCCCACTACACTACTTTTCTCATACCTGATAAGGTTCCGTCTTTGGCTGCCTTGATCTTACAGCTGCACCACCGGCATAAGCCGTCTTTCCGGGGTATAATGGAGAAAACCCAAGCTGGTTTTGCTTAAAAACAGACGTGCTTCCACGTACCTACGGAAACACAGTATGAGAAGTGGATAGAAAAACAGGTACACATTCAAACTGATTAAAAGAAATACTGTGCAGTACTTACAGGACACAGTCCTCCAAAAACAAATAAACTGAATGCAGGTTTCTTAGAGCTAGCTGCAGAATGCTGCGAGAGGGAATGAGTTCTTTCATCTTGTGTGGGCCAGAGCAGTGACGATGAAGTATTTTTTAAAACTGCAACATCTGCCAAAATGACGTATGCTAGATGTAAATGCCTCTCGTACGTACAGAACTTTAACAATAAAGATCACACTAATTCAAGTTCTTCAATACAGAAAAATAAGCATGACTTCAGCTTCTTTAAATAGATCAACTTCACGTACAGACTGAAAACCAAGTATCACCTACAAACTTGAAAACTGTTCACAGAGCTGCAAGTAGTTTTCACCAATCTTACCAAGTTAATACTGTGCTTCCAATGCAGGTATTTTTTTCCTTCAGGCTAAGATAAAAGAGGACCGCATAAACATCAGTGCATTTGTACGGACAAAGCTTTTTTCTGTGTTGGTAAAAGGCTGGAGGCCAGCACAGATCATAATCGCACAGGTTTTAAACCTGGAAGATTCCCCAAAGGCTGCTCTAAGAGTTAACGATCTTCTGCCCATGTATGTTTTACGAAGACACACCAGAAAGTTCTAGTGCACTCAGGTTATATTGCTAAAGCCCAGCAACTCTACTCTCAGCTGTACAAAAGTTCTCTGGAAAACCTGCTGAGCACACGTCAGTCCCTGTCTATATGGGGGACTAGAAAAAGCTGCAAACCTGCTGTTCGCCCTTTCAGCGAGAAGACCTACGTACCAACCTACATCGACACGATGCTTATTTTTTATTTTAAAATGGTGTGCTTTCCTCAATGAATTTGGCAAAAGACATGAAAGTATTGACAGCTGAAGCCTTCTACCAAGAAAGGTCAAAAAACAGCCTATAGCTTATGTCAGAGTAGTTTCTTTATCTTCTCTTGCTGAAACACAGGAAAACATCTCGTGTTCCTATTTGTCACCTGCACTTATTCACATTTAACCAGCTGTCTGTTAGATATTCTGAGTCACTCTTCCTTCTAGACAATCAGCCTAGTTGTCAAGTTACGGCAAGTCAGCCTGATTTCCTACCGTCCCAGTTCAAAATTTACATATAACCTAGCTGAATGCGTATATTTCAGCATTGACTCTTTCTAACATCAGGGTATCATAAACGTATTCCAAAGCACGCTTCTATTAAAAAGGTGATAGGATTATATACTTCTAAAACACTAAAAATTCAATTTAATTCTCGCATCCAAAGTTGACATTCACCTATTTTATTTACTAAGGTGATGTGGAATATTAAAGAATGCAAGGTACTTCACATTAAAAAAAAAGTCAATTAAACAGAGAACACAAAAATCACCTTCATCAGATGCTCTAGAGGAGGAATCACTGGTTGTTGAGATGTTATCATCGTCTTGTTGAGAGGTAGAATCTTCTATTTCTTTTATGAAGGACAGCCTAGGACTGCCAATGCCAAATATAGAAGATGTCGAGGGCTGACAAGGTGGGACAGGAGAATCCAGCATGGTATAATTCAGACGGCTCCGATGAAGAGAGGGCCTTGTTAACACAACTGGGAAGTTCAGTGCTGATCTACTTGTGGATGGTTCTAGACAAGAACAGGGAGATAATTAGCTTTGCTATAGACAAGCTCACAGAAGCCAAAACCTGTTTCCTATCGACAGCCATGCTATTGCCAAGTTCTAAGCGCAAAAAGAGAGAAGCCAAATTTAACTTCTTCCTCACCCAGATACGGTTGCATCTAACTGTCTGGCTACAACAACAACACTGCTTGCGATACACAGTATTAATGTTGCATCCAGAAGTAGTTAACTATGAGGTTTTACAACACCACATTCTGACCCCGTGCTCAAATGCTCTAACGCTGACTTGGCCGTTCACTAAATCAAACATATATACTCCTTCTCCCATGTACAGCTTGCAATAAGCTTTACAAAATTTGAGATTACATGGTAAATTACAGATAACACTGCAGCTTCCATAATATTGGAACAAAGGTTATATTAATCTGAATACACAACATGAAAATGAACGTTTGCAGTACTTTTTTCCCAAGTTCTTCCATATCAGCTCACGTTAGAGGCAAAACATCATCTCCTACCCATTAACTATTGGGATTTTGACCCAAGGGACAAGGATGTTGACCCAAGTAACCAGATGAGCATTTTTCCCTCTTGAAGCAAAGGGTCTGCAAACAATGCCAGTGGCCTGGAATAGGTGGCCTTGAAGTCTATCTTGCTAAAAAAAATCTTATTCTTAAGCATAGTAAGCGACACCCACGGACAGCAACATAAGCTGCAAAAGGTTCCAGGGTGTCCACCTGCTCCTGATCTCCTGGAGTTAGCAAGCTTGCAGTGCAGCTGTTCTTACTGAAAGCTCCTTTCACGCAGTTACATAGGAAAGCCAACATGTGTTCCTCAGTCACGAAGACCTTCTCTATTCTTTTCTCCAAACTCATTCCCAAGCTACAGCTACACAGAAAGCCATCAATCTCCTTGTTTACAATTAGATGAGATTGGAGGCAAAGATATTTCCTCCTTATTTTTTGATTCTGCCAACAACAGAAGCAACTGACTTTCCACATTATCTATGGTTACCTACGCACGCTCAGACAAAACTTCTTTACTTATTAAAAGCTGACTTCCCCAAAACAGCTAATTTAAGAGAAACTCAAATAAGAATAGATGCAAATTTATACAACAGGACTACAGGAACAGTGAGAGGCACTGGATATAAGACAAATTAATCTTTCATGAGGTAAAGGAGTTGCAAACCTCGTTGCCAACGGTCAAATACCTTTTCAAAGACACCCCCTCCCCCCGCGTAGACCTTAAAGTTATTGAATATTTTAAGGATAATAATCTCATAAACCACATCCGTGCACAAGTTCCCCAGTTCACCATCAAGTTAACGAGGAACTTTACTAAATTGATCAAAGCCCAAAACAAAAAAAAAACAAAACAAAACAAACAAAGTCGGGACACGAGACGGAATTTTCCTCTGCCATTCTAGCATCTAGTCTTTTGTTTCGAAGACTGCAAAACAAATTAATTTTTTTAATTGCCTTAGGCAATTAGACAGATTTTCATTCCATATCTTTTAAAAGATGGAAAATGCAACCCAGCACACTTGCAAATGACTTATTTTCAGCATTTAGCACCTGGCTAATAGAGTACCTAAAGTTAACTGATGCCTTCCAAGAGCATAAGATGTATGCTTCGTAACTGTGTATACAGTTTAAAGCTAAGACGGTTTCACAAACAGTTGTTTCGACTTTTTTGATTGTTTGTTTTTTTTTTTCATTCTGTCAAAACCCTCATTCCAATTTCCTTTTGAAATTCAGATTCAAAACTAGAAATCTGTGAATAAATACAGATGGCCAGAATTCCAAATGATTTTTCACATACCTCGTCTACTAATTCCTGCTGGTTCAGGCGTGAATCTCTCATCGATTATGGTATCTTCATCTGCATAATCGTGATGATAGTTTACCGGAGTCTCCTCCTGGTTTGCAGATTCATTTCTGTCTACACACTCCTCCTCACGCTTATTGAAATACTTCTGCAGCCAGGCCGGTACAATATTTTTCACAGTTTCTGTCATTCTGCTAATTATTCCCTGCTTGAAAGAAAAAACACTTGTTTAATTACAGAAACGCAGTCAACAGCATATGCTGCGATACCACCTTCCACGGACCTTGAAGACAGATATTATACAGCAAATATTCAGAAGACGACGACGAGGTTGATCCCTGGCATAGGATCGCTACACTTCTGGTAAACCTAAATTCACCTAAGATTGATTTACAACTACCTATCACTGTCTGCACTTCCAAGTGACCTTGGCAAGGTTCAAAGTTTTGAAACCTCTGCCAAAATTCACCAGCAGGTCGTCAATCTGCAAGGCTATCAGGAAACTCTACGCCTGAACAGCTCCTGACCTACAGACTTGTTCCAGGACTCTTCCTCTTCGCACCCTCCCGTGAAAACCAACTAAACCAGAAGTTCAGCAATTATCTACTGCGACAGTCAGGACCATACTACCCATTAAAATCAGTGAATCTAAATATTTTCAATTTTAGTAATGCTGAATTGCAGTGACTATACGCACAAAAAACAGTTCTGCTCTCAACAGTCAGGCTAACCCAGAAGATGTCCTGCAAGAAACACAGCTATAGCTATAGCACCAGCACCTCCTCTTGCAAGAGCCTTCTAAAGCTGTTGCTGTATTTTGTAGAAGACTGACTCTGCGGCATACATCGGGTACGATCGGAGAATTCCCACCTGACCGAAAGCCCCAGGAACTACGGTTAAATAAAAGATACATTAATATAAATGAATATAATTAATAATAAAAATTAATAATAAAAATTAATATCCAGAAAGCTGACAATCATGAGCTAGGCATCCTGCTAATCATCCCTCCTGCAGGCAGGGGGAAAAAAAAAAGGTAAATTAGATCCAGGACTAGTTCCCAGGAACTTTGAAGCTGCTAACTATACTGCCTACAGTGCCCAGGCACCTTCAGAGCTTAATGGTAAGAGACAGAGGGTTTGGTGGGCTGTAATTACGATCACAAGCACACAAAACACATCTATTTAAGTATTTCTAAGAATCGACTTATCGACTAAAGTTGTAGGGGGAAGGATGAGAAAAACAGCGGGGTAGGGATCAGAACCAGAGGTATAACCTCACAAAATCGCATCGGTCGCTTTCGTGCCTCCCCAACTGCATCACTGAGAGACAATTAACATTAAGCCACAGAACCTTCTGCAGAGTGGACATGATATTGAAAATAAACTGAAATTAATTGACAAATGCTCTAAGCAAGCTATCTGCTCAAAGCTCGTCCTTTTACGTTATGAACATTTGCACGATTCGTCTGGTTACAAAGCTAACTGCTATAATAAATGCACACATGTAACACCTATCAGTTTGTCTATTTATCAAATCATTAAAACTCTTCCCCGATAAGTTACTGTTAATTTGATCTGCGCTGGATGTGCAGCAGCCATTCTCTGTGCAGAATCCCCCAGATATCCCCACGCACGTGTTTGCTCTGGCACACTCTTTAAATAAACCTACTGGAAAACACGCAGAGATAACAGACAATGGAAAAGTTAGAAAACCATCTCCACTGATTATTTTTAATCCACGTGTAAGGTTTATCAGTTAGCTACACAGTGTCGGCACACGCAAGCTATGGCACTTTCAACATTAATGCACTGTTCAAGCCAGAGGTTTCAACGGTTGCTCTGTAAGCGTGGGGAATGTTTGCATTGCCCTTCCAGGCCAGCTTTAGATGGACAAGATTGATTGTCAATATGTGGTATAAGGGACTTGGCATTTCTGCAAGTGATAAAAACCTAATTGAGCAGCTATCCATGCGTAGCGCTCCCTTGGTTTTGCATATGATAATCAATCCCCTCAGCTACGTTGCTCATTTAATAGCGGAGAGGTTTTGGCTGAACAAACATGTGCAGAGGGCATCTCCAGAGCATCTCTCTGGGCGTCCTGACATTTCTTAGCAAAGAGCTGCTGGGAGGGATCTCGGCGCGTCCCCCCTCCAGCACGGGGATTTTCACACCCCGAATTGACGGACCGCTTTCACCGTCAACCTGCTGTACCCTACAGCACAAACGAGAAGCAAAGCCTGGCAGGTAACGTTCAGAGAATTGATGATGGGCTGAGGAGGGGTGCAGGGAGCGGGGAAAGCCCTGGGGGTGGCACTGGGGGTCCTGAGGGCAGCGGGCTGGGGGTGAAGGGGAGGGGGAGGAGGGGGGTAATGGGCTGGGTAGAGGGGTAAGGGGGTAAGTAAGGGGCTGAGGGGGTAACTGAGGGGGTTAGGAAGGGGCTGAGGGGGTAACTGAGGGGGTTAGTAAGGGGCTGAGGGGGTAACTAAGGGGGTAACTAAACGGTTGAGGGGGTAACTAAGGGGGTAACTAAGCCGTTGAGGGGGTAACTAAGGGGGTAACTAAGCGGTCGAGGGGGTAACTAAGGGGGTAAGGAGGTGGGTAGGGGGTAACTAAGGGGATAAAGGGGCGGGTAAGGTAAGGGGGTAAGTAAGGGGGTAACTGGCGGGCTGAGGGGGAAGGGCCCGCTGTGGGGGGGCCGCTCCTCACCCGCTTGCTCCTGGCACAGGGGGGCTTCGCGGCGCCCAAACGGTGGCGCCGCCTCTTCACCTTGCCGCCGGCCGCTCCTCCTCCTCCTCCTCCTCCTCCTCCTCCTCCTCCTCCTCCTCCTCCTCCTCCTCCTGCTCCTCCTCCTCCTGATCGGGCTCCTGGGCTGCCGCCCGGCGCCCCGCCGCCACCGGCCCTGCCACCGCCGGCCATGCCGCTGCCGGTCGCGCCGCTACCGGTCGCGCCGCCCGAGGCCATACCGCCCCCCCCCCGCGTTCGGTGCCGTCACGGGGCCCCCCCGCCCCCCGCCGCCACGCGCCGCGGGGCCTGCCCTGCCCCTCGTGGGAATAAAAATGTTGTTTTTGCAGAGTTACGTTGTTTAAAGGTAAGGAATGGGGTATCGAGGTGTGCTTGCAGCGATAAGAACGCTTAGCAGGCGACCTTGTAAAATGCAGACAACCAGACTCCGTAGAACAATTCGGGGAAAATCACGGTGTTGAGTCAAGTCAGGTAAGTGAAGAACCATTACCGCTTCAACCAGTAAAAAAGTCGAAAGAAATTCGAAATTTAACAGGCCGGCAACTGAAGGCCATGCATTGTCTGGGAAGCATCAGACAGATTGTGAGCCTGGATCACCCCCTCAGTGGGGAAACAGGGGAGGGTCCCGTCATCAAAAAGTATATAAACTGGGTTTTGGAACCAGCAGGGGCGCTCCTGCTCGTGGGACGCCCGCCACTGCGATCGCGAATAAATTCCTGCTTCGCTGAGCTCCTCGCCTGAGCCCAAGTTATTGGCTACGGAGTGTTTCTCACAATTTGGGGGCTCGTCCGGGAGCCAGTCGCCTACTGGGGAGCCCCACCGCCGCAGCAGCAGGAAGGCATGCCCCGCTGATTTCAGCGGTCCTGTGCATCGACGGCGGCGGTTCTGCGGAGAGCTGACAGAGGGCCCGAGACTGATGAAAGAGGCAGGATCCGTGAAGGAGTGGGGAAGGGAAGAAGGCAGGCACTCCGGCTTTGAGAATTGATCCGGTAACTCTGTGCACAGACCAAGGTAAGAAATAGGAAGTATTGCCTTGGGGGTCGGGTGAGACTCTGTGTGCCGTGTGATTGAGACGTACTTTTGTACGGAGCGAGTGTGGAGTCCTGATCCGCGGTTCCGCAGCTCCGCGAGGGGCGCGGCCGGAGACGGACGAAGCGTGAGATAAGGGAGAGAAAGGAAGAGTCTCGGGAAATGTGGTGTATGGTAAGCCCTTGCACGGGGAAGTGCTTGGCAATACACCAGGGAAATTTGGTGTGCGGTAGTCCTCGCACGGACGGGACGCCCGCCACTGCGATCGCGAATAAATTCCTGCTTCGCCGAGCTCCTCGCCTGAGCCCAAGTTATTGGCTACGGAGTGTTTCTCACACCCTCCCCCTCCCTCCCTCGCGCGCCCCCTCCCCTCACGGGAACGCGCGCCCCCCCCTCCCGCTGCCGCTCCCGTTCCTCGCCCCGCCCCGGTCCCGTCCCGGTCCCGCCGCCCTCCCGCTCCCGCCCTCAGGACCCGGCCGCCATAATGAACCCCGGCCCGGCCACCGTAAGCACGGGGCTAGGAGTCACCTCCAGAGCCTCCCCGCGCCGTGGCGCCGACCGCTGGTGTGCCGCAGCACCGCGCCGGGCGTGGGACGGCGCCCCGAGCCCACAGTGCTCGTCAGAAAAGCCCCGCACCGACAACCGATACCCCCGCACCGACAACCAACAGCCCCCACGCCGACAACCAACGCACAAGCAGTGTTTTAGGCCGGATTCGTGGCCCCGTTGGTCCGGGAGGCAGTCGTCACGCTAAATTCTACCCCACGGCAGGGGAACGATGGGCATCGTGACAGATCGCCGCCCCAGAAAATAAACACATAAATAAAGAATAAAAACGATAACGGGACATGAATCGTGCCCTTAATAACAGACATTGGGCAGTGAAATCACCGACTTCTGCAACAATACGTGCTCAGGGAACTGACTAAAACCCCTCCTGCATCGGCCATGTAATAGCTAGGCAAACATCACATAATACTTCCCTCCCTCATGTACACCAAACCTATTAAGGCAACCATAGTAGTGTGATAACGTGATTTTTCTCCTCCAGATCAGCGTCAAAGGCAGCTACGCTAGGTTTGCTCATAAGTTCAAACGCTGCTTTATTTATTTATTTGAATTCCATTTTTCTTATTTAGAAGGATTTCCATAGGGTGACAGGCCTTTAATGACACTCACGACTCAGAAACATTTGCCGATGCAGTCAAACGGTGTCTATTAACGCTAGGCACTGAAGTTAATTGGTATTAAAAATGAGCCAAAACAAAAGGCAAGTATCTGCGTGTCCAGCAGAATGACAGCGATCATCACCATTTGATCAATCTTCCCCCCACTCTCTGTTGCAGCTAGGTACAACGAAAAGAGTTTATGAAATCATTACGGGACATTCTTGTAGAAAACTTCCTCAAGCTTGGAAGAAAAAAAAACATTTCAGCTAAGTAAAACAGAAAATAACTGGAAGAAGTGAAGTATGGCGGTGTTGGAAAAGTTGCTTCAAAGACTTGTTTAATTAAAAAGAAGGAAGAAAGCAAGTTCCTACTGCAATCCCATCTTTGTCAAACTGATGGCGGGCACCAGTACGATGTGTTCAGCTAACACAGGCTGGAAGTTGTAACTGCAGCTGTGAAGTTTACCCAGTAAAAAGACTCCGCAAAGCATTCTAGCAGTTCCGATGCAATCACTGCTTCCTGAATTTGTGACTCACGGTTAACACGGCAGTACAGGAAGAAGTCTGGCATTCACTGTGCTCTTACGGTAAAGAATCTGCCCTGCGCACACCATCCCAAGCCAGGTATGCGCTCCTAACAGGAAAGGACGATAGGCTGATAAGTCTCAGCAGAGGGAAAAAGACATCAGAGAACTACTTTATAACAGCAGCACGCGGGCTGCAACCAACGTTCTCTTCCTCTCATCATTTTCATTTCTGTGGACTCCAAGAGAATACACTCCCAACATTTTTCAGCTCTGGAGAACAAACAGCCCAACCAATCTCATTCACTGAACTACAAAACTGGTATTTTCGCTATCTAGTCCGGAAAAGGAGGCGCACGTCTCTAACGTACAGTGTAGAGACCTTGTTAATAGGCAAAGTCTGCATAAAATAGGTGGCCACAGCCTGATTTTCTGACGTTCAGGGCCTTGGGTCACACACCACCACAGTATCAGACTTAATGAAGTCACCAATCTATGTGGGCCTCTCGTTACACAGGTCACATGTTATGGACCAACCTCTCAAAGGCCAAAAACCAGCACTGATACTGCCGGGCCAACACACATCTGTAGCATCCCATTTCTGGGTGACAACACAATGAATGTTTCCACAAAGTACTCGATGCAACCTAACTACTGTGTTTGGTGATGCAAAGCAAGCCGTGTCAAAGCAGCGTAGCACCCAGGCACATTCCTGGAAGATGTTTTGCTGCTCACGTTGAAGAAAATAGATAAAAAAATCCTGTGCAGTTTGCACTTCTGAGCTCAAGTACCACAGCTATGCACTACAATTGAAGTGGCATCAAAGCTTGTAAGGTTTTGAAGCTTCAGCACTGCCATCCAAATTCAAGGAGGCTGCATCTATTATCTTGAATTTGCCCCAGCTCAGTCCCCTGAAACAATTCCATAGACACGTACAAGCAACCCTTTTCCCACCCAGATTCTTTGCTTCATCTATTCCACCTCTACCTTGTGTCATATTCTTATTAATCTGCCCCTCAAAAGACTCCCTGGCTCACACAAAGAAGCAACCCAACAAATCCCTGTTCCCAGCCACGTTGCTTTCATGCTTTGGGAAGAGTTAACTGCAACAGCTCTAACTGTGATGCCACCTCACCCCCTCCACCTATGTGAGGTTCTTTGCCTTCTGTCTCCTCCTACGTGTACACCTGCACTAGAACCAGGAAGAATGTGCTTCCTACAATACTCCAAGAGCCTCTTCTGTTTCAGGATGTCATCATTTCAATTCAGGACTGAAAGTATTCCTAGCAAAAACCCAACAGCTAATAGCTAACAGAAGCAGTTGCTGGTGATCAGCTACAAGTAACCTGGAAGTACTGAGGAGTCACAAAAGAGAATTTGCATTACATTTAAGAACAGCATGCAGCTTAGGACCACTGCTTTCACTGACTACACTAAGCCATAAAAAAGAATTGGATTCTTACCTGCCATCACAGCAATTATGGTTTATGTTGCCCCCAAAACACACACGGCAGTACCAGAACTGTGTCAACTAGCTTTAACAGCTTCCCCAGCTATTAAGTACAGTAATTTCTGCTTCCTTTTTTTTCTTGGAGGAATATTCTTTTGTTTCCAGCCTCACTTACTTATTATACACACTGTTAATTAGCAACTATTTCTCCATACTCATAGGGTTATGGAGTCCCTATGACTGGAAAAGACTCTGTACCCTTCAAGATAAGAACAGCATAAAGGCAGCAACTCGCAAGACTGCTCTAGCTTAAAGCAAAGCTTTCCTCATTGCTCTCATCTCCTTTGACTTGAGTGCTGTCATCCTTCTACCAGAGCTTTAAAAACTTCATTACCACGAATGAAGGAAGACCAGAGCAATCAGAGAGGGTAGCAGAGGGTATAACTTAAGGAGCTGTTACTAGGATTTTTTTGTTGTTCCTGGTGGAACTATTTTTCTCCTTGCCAGCAAGGAGGGAAAACCAGCAAGTTGTTTTCTCCAAGATTTTTTTTTTTTAGGTTTAAGAACACGGATTATGTTGTAGCAATTTCTTCGCTGTAAAGCGTCAGCTGAGAAGTCTAACAGTAAGAAGGGCAAGGGAAAACTGAATGCTGATGCAGAGAGTGCCAGCAGACATCATCCTCATTCCACGGGATGTTTGTAGCTATGGCAGTTGAAGTCTACACTTCCATATGCTTAACATACCCTATTTATAAGCCAATTTTAGCTGACCTAGCATGTATCAGTAGTACAGTTAGAGCCAGCAGCCTGCAGGAAAAAGTGGGCACAGGTGTTTCCATAGCAAGGCCTGTGAGTGTCTCCCATACATACTTCCAGTCTAAGCAAGCACATGAAAGGCTTGGCTTGTCGCTTACCTAAGGAACCAGGAAAACAAGGGGAAGCTAGATTTTGCTTGTGTCCTAATGCCCATATAAAAATAAAGACAGATGAAATACCCTTACTACCTTGTTAAATTCCATAAGCCGGAAGAGAACGTGCTGCACACAGGTACAAGTAAAATCCCTTGCTGGCAGGTTTGCAGAAACAAATCTTTTATTTACACAGGCAAGTCTATCTTTAGACCCCATTTACCTCTTTACATTTCTCGAATATTTACATGACTTCATGATGCTCCAAGAAGGGAGTGATGAACAAAAAGATTACAGAAACTGTCAAAAGCATAGCAAAAAAAACCCAACCTATCATTGTGCTTTAAAACTTATGAGCTAGAATAATGTAGAAGAAATGTAGTTTTAGCACTTTGGCCATAACGGTCATGCTCTAGAAGACACTTAAATAGCAGAGGGGATTTCAGAAGTGACCGTATCCAGAGGTTGCCAGTGACAATTCATGAGTGAATCGTAGAGTTCTTCGCTTGTCTCCGTGAATTGTCTGTTCATTTCATCAACATCCAAGTAGAGCTGTGGATCTGAAAATAAAAGCCTGGTAAGTCCAAGTATCAAATCTGAGGCATGCGCACAAAAAAACTTCACGTGAAATGGCTAATAAAATGTATTTTAAGCTAAGTGTAATAAGCTATTAGATCTACTAATTTTAGTGAGGTATTTAGTCCTCTAAAATTTTGAGCCTCACAACTCCAACTTTTGGGAATTTGTATATTAGAAGGCTGGGACTAGAACTGTCTTTCAAGATAAAGACAAAGACAATGTTTAAGATAGTAAAGATAACGTTTACGGATAATCAGCCATGAAACCCTCCCAAGAGTCATTTAATTCACTTCTACGGCAATACACGTTACATAGGATAGTTTCTAAACACTAACACAAAATGCCTCCACGTGAGGAACTTTGCAAACCTTCCAGGACACAAATATGTTTTGTACCGTATTTGTAAGTGCAAGCTGAATCCTCCTTTTGGAATCTGCAACATAAGCTTTTACCTCAGGGTGGAGAACAAAGCTTTTGCATATTACTGAGTTTCTAATATAAAATCTGTTTAGCGGAACCAATACAAAGAACAAAATTCTGTCTTAGACCATTTTCAAATGGGAATGAAGGCACAGGTACAAGAAACCTGCTGCGAAGCATTGACAGTGTCCCGTTTTACTTGATGCGGTCAGTGTATGCTGTATCAGCTTTAAAACCCCAGCTGATTGCAGATCAACCCCACAGAGGTTTGACCTCAGCTGAATTTTCAAGATGTTCTTCATCCAGTAGAGGTTGGCTTGTATTGTTAAAAGGCACAAGGATGGCTAAACTCAAGTGACAATGATAGAACCCTTATTACCGTCAGTAATTAGGTCATCACCGATTGCAGTCATAACTGAAGATTCCTGAAAGACAGAAAAGGCTAAGTTTAATCATAACTCATTTCAGAAAGCATCACAGATTCAAAGTGCTGCAGTCTCAACCCATTCCTTCTTCCTACAACTACAAGGATAGATGGCATTTTATCTATTTATTTTTAGAAGAAAGCCAATATTACAGTACAGGTTGGAAGGGACTTCCGGAGGTCACAACTAATACATTGACCACGATAAGACCACTTAAAACAACTGTTTAATTTGCTTTAAGCAAAGCAAATCAGAAGAATCAGAGCAAATCTGTACAACGTATTATCTGTGAAATATTTTCTTTACAGCAAGCGTGCACTATCTTTACCTCAAAAACAGCTGGAGCCATTAAAGAATCTCCTAAAGAGCAGTCTCCAACAGCTTGCATGCTGTCATAGGGAGCATAGGAGCTGTAGTTGTAGTCAGCGTAAGCATCGTAACTCCTCTGCGAGTGGTAGTTCTGGTAATCTTGGCAATAAGCATTATAGTTGTATGACTGGTACCGCTGCAATTCTGCTTTCAGTCTGAAACATGAGAAGTTGCATACAGTCAGAGAACAGAAACTGTAAACCCAGTTCTGAACTTAAACAATTTGTCAGCTTACATACTTCAAAACTTAAAAGGAAGCTTTCCTAAACAGTCACCTAAGTGACAGCTTAAATCACAGCTCAAAACCTCATTTCTATAGAAGCAAGCATCCTCACCTTTGCCAATACCAGAAGGAATTGTTCTCATGGATTAACTCCAGAGCCTTGACATGGTTACCTGTACACATCAAGTATTTTTAGCGTTGGCATAAGCAAGCTGCTGCTAAGTCTCTGTGCTTTGCTAAAGATTGATTTAAGACCAGAGACATTTATCAAGCACAGCTGCTTTAAAGATGCAGTCTTAACCCTTCTATCTTTTGTTTGGTTAATTACTAGATCTTATTTCCAGAAAGAAGTGAATGGAGTCAGATTATCCATTTCAAAGAAGCATCTGACGCTGCCTGTCAGTTTGCCATGTCTACCTCCACCTGCTCAGTTTTTTTGTTTGTTTAAAGTCCATTAAACATTCAACAGCTGCCAACTATACCGCTCAGGTGAAGTCAGTCTTGCTTAACAACACAATCGCGATTCTCCAGCATGACGCCTTATTATTAGTGGGAGAATTACAAAATACGCTGGTTCTTAAGAAGAAAGGGCCAGCTGATTAGCTTTCACTACTTTCCCTTTCAAGATTTTCTCAGGGGCAGCTTCAGACTAATGACAAGAACCAAGACAAGTGCTATCTGTACTAAAACTGAGGTACACTGCATAAAGAACATTCAGATAACCCAGCTGCATATTCAAAAAAATCCGCTGTTTAGACTTGTCTTCACTGATTCTGTACAGGCAGACCTCCTGTGTCTGCAGTGCCCAGTTTCTCTGACTTGAATTGGGGATGCAGAGAAGTGAGTTCTATGCTTTTGGGGAAGAATACAAGCTGAAGGCATTCTGAAATAGCTTCCAAACTCAGCAAACATGAGGGACAAACTAATCCAATGGCTGGGTATTTCAATGCTAAGAGAGCACGGTACTCAGCCATTCAGAAACGTATTACTGATGTGTATTTTAATACCTACATTTGTTTCAATACTGCAAAGCTACACAAGTTCTAATAAAGAGGTAATCCATTGTCTTGTTACTGTAGTAAACAAACAGAAGATACATCATCTTAGGTCTTCTGCTTCCAACTGCACTCTTCCTACATACAGTTGTGTAGGGAAGGAAAATCTGAAAATACTGTTGACGTTCTTCTGGATAGCCGAAGCAAGAAAACATGTTTGTGGCTTATTCTTGTTTTCAAAATAAAACAATATTAATTTAATCAAAAAATTTTGGCAAAGAAGTTTGGACAGTGCTCTCTTGGAGAAGAGCATTTCCATTCTAAAGCAGAAGGAGGCAACATTTGCAGAATTATGCTAGGTAAACAGAAACAGAAGTGTCATTTTTTACTATTTAACAGAACGCACAAGCTAACCTCATGAACATACTGAAATTGTTTATATGAAGTCCTGTTTTGTCAGTATCCTGAATCAAAGTTCATCAAATTTGGTATCAATTCTTTAACCGTTCAGAGACCTGAATTGCCTTAAATAAGTGATAGAACTGAGCCGGTAGAGTAAGAAACCCTCTCAGGAAGTGCTAAGCTTTAAACTCCCCATTGCCCTAAGCTCATGAAAAGCAAAGAATAGCATTCTAAACCTGTTCTAGTAATAACGCCTTTGGCTTTCCCCCTGCGTTCCCATTTTTCCCCCCCACTTCTTTCCTGTCAACCCACTGTAAAACTAGTTATGTGCTTCTCTCAAACTAGAGGGAAAGCTCTAAGAACAAGAACTCCCTAGCATATAAAACCACTTGTTGTCCCTTCTACCTTATGCAGGCCCAAACCTGAAAATATTTACCAATGCATTCAGCTTTGCTACTGTTGAGAAACAAGGCTGGTTACAATGGCAGCTAAGCCCAAGTTGCGCTGTCTGGCTAGACTTAACAGTTGGATTCCCCCAGCCATCCTGAAGCAGGTTGATGAATCCAGGGAGTCAAAACATAGGACTTCTGCATTTCTGGTTTTGTAGACTGCATCCTGTGTGCAGCCACTACAGCAAGGGCCACAGACTTTCCAAAGGCAGAGCTACAAGAATCTGATTATTTAGAATAACTGTATCAATGCACAACTCCTTGGTTACCTTTTAGAAATTCCTATGCTCAGCCGGATTCCTTTTCCCCCCAGACCTGGTGCGTTCTGGCAGTCTTGCAGTGCCCTCATCTGATCACCTTGCTCACCAAATCTGACATAGGCATACCCTCTACTATTTTCAAAAGGGAGAAAACCAATTCTGGTATGCATAACAGTTACAAAGCTAACGAATTCAGTTTCTGTCTTCTACAAAAAACAGAAGATAGCAGCTACTATAGCTTCTATTACTTAAGCAACCTCTCTGGCATGTGCACGTGCACAGAAAAGGCTTTCACCAAATTAAAAAACTTGGGCCAGAAACAAAAAGCTTTGCAGCAACTTTCTAGCAGCAACTGCTTAGTTTTTTGTGGGGGTAGAGTTTTTTTTTTTTTTCTTGTTTGTTGATAAATGATAGAAAACAGAAAAGTATGTCCCTTTTACGGGGTTGGCAAACACAAGTTTTGATGAAAACTCTCCCCCCCACACACAATTTTTGTCATTTTGTTTAAAGTAATTACTTTCTTTGTTAGAGGATTTGACAAATTTGATTTAGTGTTCTATCAGTTTGTCCTCAATGCTGAGTGAAGCAGTGATGCTTACTTTAGCCCCAAAATTTAACTGAACTGTACCCACAATGCTGAATTAGGGAACAACGTTAAGTAGGTGAGGTGTATTCAGTGCTATAAAATTAAAAATAAATAAATAAAATAAAAACCACAAAAAAACACATGAAGTGGTTGTTGGTACTTTGTGTATTCTGTACATATTCAGCTAAGTCTTGAACTAAACTTAACTTGCAGGGGATGAGAGAGAAGACTTTGCCTGCAGAACAGCGAGCAGAACCATCTGAAAGGTATGACATCTATTAATTTAAAACTTACTTGAAGGAAGAAAGAAATCTCCTTTTTCAGTACGGTCTGCACCTGAAAGGTGGTGACAGTTCTCAGTAAAAGGAATGGGAAATCCAATGAAAATTTTGTATTTTGAGGGAGCTGCAAAGTCTGGATTGTGTTTGAAGATCAATATAACTTTGAGAAAATTGTTGTTTTTATGAAAGGAAGGAAGATGAGCAAGAATAAAAGTACTGATACACCACTTTTTATCCCAAGTTTATCTTCTGAGTAGGATACGAAGATGGGAAACGAGGCACGTTATAATGCTGTATCCACAGAAAGGATCTTTGCTATTGGAGGCCTAATTTTTTCCTTCTACAGGAAATATGGCTCATTTTGTAGTTTAACTAAATCTGTAGCGTTACAAATTTTGCTTTGACAGATATTTCATGGTTTATAACTCAGTTTACTTATAACAAAATAATTTGTCCCTCCTAATGTTCCCTAGGGGAAAAGCTATTAGTTTTAGCTATTTAATTGCTTGCAGTTTGAAAGCTCTGTCCTAATGGGATGATTCTTTCTGAAGCATTCTTTAGAAGGTGAAGTAGGGGAAGTGAGTTACAGTTCAGGAGGATGTTTATTGATGTGTTTTTTTCTTTATTTTTTAAGCAAAAACATGGAGGAAGATTTATGATTTATTATTCTTTTTTTTAATACTCCTTTCATGATGAAGTTAATTGTCTGCTTTGAGTTCACATGAAGACCATGTGTTCTTTAGGATCATTTGAGGCCAAATGCTAACTCATCTCTAAAATAAAAAAAATCCAGCAGAATTAATTGAATTTCTTCTTGAGGAGACTGCTTTGTGTTATACTGCTTTCTTGGATTAGGTCAAATGAGTTATCCTCCAGATAATATTGATGGCTTTTCCTTCTGGGCAAATGGTGTTTTGGGTAATAATGCTTGAGTTAAGGGACTTTGCACTCGGTTTTTAGGGGGTTGCTCTTTTCAAAGAACAGTAGCAGGGAATTTTGTCGACTCTATGCTCATCTGCCAAGCAATTCTTATGTGACCATGGGCATTCTTTGGCTTGCAGAAAGAACTCAACACTTTGTTTTGGCATCTAAAAGTTGGACTTCACAACAACCACCTTTTCAGGGGTGGAAGCGACTGGCTTTAAGGTTCTGGTACAGGTGCAATCAGGTGCTGGGTTTTAATTATGTTTTTTTCAAACTGTTCTAAATTGTCTCTGTTAGAACTCCTTTCTACTTCTCCATTTAGGAAGGAGATACAGCAAACTCATACTGCTTTTGATTTCGTTCACAAAGTTTATTGCAGTGCCCTACCTTTTGTTTGTAGAGTAGGTAGTGGTGGTAGTGTTTTTTGTGATGCTGGTCTCTGTTGGGTGCCATGTTCTGGAGCAGGAGCACCACACTGATCTGCTGGCAAGAGTCCCTTTGGACAGTTGAGTTGGAATACTCAGTAAATCTCTGGCCCACCAATGCTATATATCTATGCGTGTGTGTGTATATATATATATATTTTATATCCTGAGTCCAATTGTAGATTAGACTTGCTTGAAGGCTGACAACTGTCTTTGCCCCCTTGAAGCTCACAGGTGTTAACAGAAAGAGGAATATGGGCTGTTATGGGCAAGCGATAGTTGTCTGAATGAAGATCTATTTTGATGTAAGACTTTTTTCAGAATTCTAATGGATTGACAGTTCGGATTAGAGAAAAGTCTGAGCATCTGCCTTAGGGATCTGTCTTCCTCTATGCAGTTACAGTGCTAAGCAGGCTGTTGTCAAGTATTTGACAAGTTTAGACCAGTTCTCCTCCTCAGTATTGTGGGAGTTTGACCTGGTGTCTTCCAGTGCGATCTAATGCACTTTGGTACTGACTGACTGATTGGCTGCAAGATAAGCTTTGATGTCACGGTTTTTCCAGGCATACTTCATTTTCTTGCCATAGTACTTTTGTTAGAGTTATTCCCTATTCCACTTCTGGTTTGGGTTATTTTTTCCCCATTTGCTCTTGGATTAGGATATCTTTCTGGTTATGTGCTAGGCTTTTTTAAGTACCAGAAAAATGCCTTTGTATGCCTTACAAAAGGGATCTGTATTCATGTCTGAAAAGACTTCTGGAATGTTGGCATACCCAAACACCTCTGCTGTTCCTGCTGATGGCCACATGAAAGCCAGAGCTGCTTCTGAAGCTTAGGCCATATTACCTTGCCACACAAGTCTAAGGCGTCCCTATTCTATCAGAGCTGTTGGCAGTGTTTCCCATGTGTATGTGTGCATATGTGCACTCTTTCTGTATTTTTGTGAGCTGTTCTTTTATATCCCTGCAAAAGATACACGTGCATCGCAGAATCAGAGAACCAGTCCTATTTAAAGGAAGCACTGGAAAATAACAATCTAAATCAGCTCTTCTATTTCAGGTCTTCTGGCTTAGTCATTGTTCCCATGTGAACGGTGCACTTATGTATGTCCTTTTCATTGCTGCTGTTAATAAAGTTTTTCCTATTTAGAACATCAAGTATTTACCAGCGTTTAGCAACTTGTGAGACAGCTTTAGTTTTTTTCTGATCAGCAGGTTTCAATTCTAGGACTAATAACAGCTCTAATATCTTGAAAAAAAAATTTGGCTGGTAATTTCTTTTTCTCTTTTTTCCCCCAACTTCTGTACTGTCGTGTGCTAGCAATGTGACCAGCTACAAATTCAGTACTGCTGCGTCCAATGGTCTGTCTTCAGGAGTGAGTAGCGGAGGCGGCAAAATGAGAAGGGAAAGAGGAATACACTATTTATCAGGAGCTGTACAAGAACAGGTAAGTGACTCTTAAATTAATTGCTGTCACTGAGCTTACTGAAGTAACTAGCTAAGTGTGTCAGTTTTATTGCATCATAGTAAATTATAACAATACCGCTTTATTTTTGCATTGTTTTTGTTTTCTTGTGGGTTTCAGAGCAGGCTCCAATTGATTTCCTGTGTTTGAATACCTTGAATACCTTTGCTTATGTAATTTTGAAATTTTTAATTCTGTTACCTTGGAGATTCTTCAAACTATAACATTTCTCGTTAGCAATTGAATGAATGAGTCCTAAGAAGAGAAGTAATGTTTTGGTGAAGGTTTGTATAGTTTTTCTACAGGAATGATACTTGAAACGAGTGCCAAGTATAAAAAGAAAAAAAAAAGCTTAATTTTTGGTTTCATATTTAAGTCGTACAGAAAGATACAGGCCAAGAGTGTGAAAAAGAGTAGTAGAAGAGAGCATTCTGCATGTCTGCTAACGATGACTCAGTTTTTGATACTCACCAAACTCATTGTGAGAGAGTTTTTTTCTCATTTTAATAGGAAAAATCTATTCCATAAAACTATGACCATGAATATTCAGATTATTTTTTCTTTTATTGGATGTTATATAAGCTGCCTGTAAGTTAATTTAAGTATTTACGTTAACATTAAGTATTTAATTAATATTAAGTTAATATTAAGTATTTAAGTTAATTTAAGTTTCAAATCATTAAATGGGACTTCTGGATGATGCAATATAAAGAAATCGTAAACACTGTTATTTATTCCTGTAACGCAAATAAAATAATGGTCCAAATATCAAAAGTTCCATAAACTTTTCAAATCAAAACTGTGAAACAGATGTAAGCTACAGGATGCACTGAATATCAGTAGTACCAACTTACATCCCTGCCTAGTCATTTCTAAGTAGATCATGATAGTACTGTACAAATTTCGGTCAGATTTTCTATGCCATTTAAAACATAACTCATCCAATCTTAGTAATCAAATAAAGTAAGTGGCAGGGATGAAAATTGAAGTTGTTAAGAGGCTCTCTTCTGATTTTTATATTTGCATCCTGATACATGGTATAGACTGTATTTACCAGAACACAATCTTCAGTGCTGCTAGTCTGACTTTCTTTGGTGCTTTTTGTGTTTAGTTTGGTTGTTGAACCTACCTGCTTCTTTAAACATTACCTTTTTCCACGTTCACTGCTGTAATGACTTTAGAAACTTTGGCAGCTATCCTGCCTAATTTTGCAAGAGGAACACTTTCTCACTTGTCTTGAGAGTGTACTCTTAATTGAAGCCATGCGAGGGTAGTTAGAAAGGATGATGCTTCTCTAGAGCTTTGATGACTAAAGTATAGAAAAGAAAGAAAAAAAATGTGATCTGTGCGTCTCTGTTCTGCACAGGTTTTGAGTTAACTTTCAGTGTTCTTGCTGTACAGTTGTTGAATAGAGTATAATGTGGAAGCAGGCCTGCCATAAATTAAAATGACGTGGTAGACAGAGGTGGGGAGATCGGGATTTCTTCTGGAAACTTGCTTTCTCTTAATTTGTATGGATTTTTGTTCTATTTAATTTTGTTAATAAATTGGGTGCGATGGGGTGAGAAAGTAGTATGTCTTGTATAAGAAAAATTAAAATTTGCAACTTTAGGAAGTGGAGGAACCAGTGCTACCGAACATACCCCTACCCATCAGTGCTGCATCGCTGCCTCAGTTCAATTCTAGTTTCGTTGGTAGTAGCACTGTCTCAGCGTCACCGAGCGCTGTTTCAACAGCAGCAATGAGCACGGCAACTCCAGCAGCTGCGACGGGCATGGCAAATCCATCAGAGGTGGAGGGCATGACAGATCCATCAGAGGTGGAGGGCATGATAGATCCATCAGAGGTGGAGGACTTGACAGATCTATCAGAGGAGGAGGTGGAGGACATCATATATACAACGGCGACGTCGGGCATAACGTGTTCAACAGTGCCCTCAGGCTTGACATGTCCAATAATGGCGGC
The DNA here is from genome assembly GCF_964211835.1 of Anser anser. Taxonomy (NCBI): domain Eukaryota; kingdom Metazoa; phylum Chordata; class Aves; order Anseriformes; family Anatidae; genus Anser; species Anser anser. The sequence goes on along the minus strand of NW_028153992.1, from coordinate 620,938 downwards.
GGGCATGCCATATCTGCTGATGACAAAGGACAAGGCAAAGTCAACAGTGGCAACGACAAGCGTGGCAAATTCAACGGAGGCGGCAGGCATGGCAGATGCAGCAGCGACGGCGGCGGGCAAGGTAAATCTTTATGCTATAAATAATGTTTACAATGAGTATACTGCTTTATTGCGAGTTGACTTTTTCTGTGGTGCTCATGAAACTAACAAATATTAGTTTCTACGCAGCTGAATGAATTGGGGTTGTATGCCAGTTTGGGGAAAAAGGCATAAATGTTTTGATTCTGCTTCTCTCAGTCTTAGAGCCTGCCAACTCCCATTTAACGTGATTGTATAACTGCTTCAAATGCTGTGGAAGTCTGCGGGGGAAGGGGGGTGTGGACTTTATGCCAAGTTATTTATAGTGGTTTTGGCAGGGGTAGAGTTAATTTTCTTCGTAGTAGATGATGCTGTGTTGCAGATTTGTGAGCAAAACAGTGTTGGTAAGGCACTGGTGTTTTAGCTGTTGCTGAGCAGTGCTTACACAGTGAGAAGTCCTTTTCTGTTTCTCACGCTGCCCTGCCAGCGAGGAGGTCGGGGATGCACAAGAGGCTGGGAGGGCACTCAGCCAGGACAGCGGAGCCCAGAGGACCGAAGGGATATTCCACACCATTTAGCATCGTGCTCAGCAATAAATGCTGGGGGAAAGAAGGGGAAGGAGTGGGGAGTATGTACAGGGTTATGGCATTTGTCTTTCCAGGTAGCCATTACATGCGATGAGTCATTAATGCTACCTCAAATTTAACAACTTTACTTCTTTATTTCCAGTTCTTTTCCCTGTTCCACTTGGAGGGAGTGAGCGAGTGGCTGTGTGGTGCTTAGTTGCCTGCAATGGTTAAACCACAACTTTATTTAAGTTATTAAATTAGAGGTAACGTGGTCATATAAGCCTCACATAGAATGAGCCTAGGGTGCAATAATTGGCATATTATTGCAATAAAATAAACATTAATCTGTTCCAGAGTACTTGAAATATTTTTTGTACGGTTTGAAGTAGACAGCTGCTTTAACATGTTGAGGTGTTTGCTGAAGTTCTTGGAGTATCATTGGGCTGAGTTTGCCGTTCTTCAGCTTCCTGGCTTGCTTTTCCGTGCATTTAGACCTAAGTAGCATCTCCAGCTTTTCCTCTCAGTTTCTGGAATTTGGTTTTGAAGATATTGTCCTATACCCACTTGGAAACTTCCCTGTGTTTTATTATTACTTTTATCTGCAAAATAACTCAAACATCAGGTTTTTCGACGTCACTGCGGGACTTCTGTTGGGTAGTGAATTCAGGTAGTTGTTGCTCTTAAATATAAACCTTTAATTCTTTTGAAAATACAGATACAACCAACAAGTACTGTTAGCAGTCCTGAGTTCGCGTTTTCATCTCCAGTTGTGAAATCTACTGAGGCAGAAGTGCTACCTACGTCTTCTGTAAGTAAAATAATAAAGGAGCTTGACTTTTTTTCTTAGGCATTTAGTAGGCTGTTGCAGAACACTAAAGCAGAATCTGCCTTGATGGAGAAAAGTATGTAGGCTTCTGGCTTATAATTTGTCATTCAGCATGCGTGCTACAAATGTGAAGAGCAGCTTTCAGATTTGGTTTTGTGTGTGCATTCGATTGAAGTTCCTGTGGCTTGAGAATCTGAAAAACCTCTCTTGTTCATAGCAGATTGGGTTTACATTTAGTGTTCCCGTTGTAAAATCGGCAGAACTTTCTGGACCCAGTGGTACTCCAGTGACGCCCTTTCTTACCCTAGGTAACTGAAACTTTAGCACTTCAGATCTGAAGTGCTGATTTTCCTTTTTTTCTTTATTAAATCTTCAATCTGTCCTGTCTGCGCATGCTAGCAATTCCAGGCAGTGTTGGACTTCTGCAGTATTTTTCCAGTGACAGATCTGCTTTTATAATTTTTGTTTTGTTTTGTTGCTTTTTGTTTTGCTTGTAATCATAAAGCATTGCAAAGTAAGTAGAATTTGTGAAGATTCTTATGTGAGAAGCATGAAAGCTGGAAATTCTTGTTTCTAACAAAAGTGAGTATAATCTGCTCTAACTAGGTCACATTGTGAAAGCTGTTTTTGTTTTCTTTTGTTTCAAAAGACACCACCACCTCAACCAACATCAACACACAGAAAGAGGAGGTCAAAGATTTTGCTGGTGGTCCCTTCACCACTGCCCACGTCTTAAAGGAAGGAAGCGTCTTAGACGTTCTAAAAAATCCTGGAGAGATAATGAACTCCTTTTAAAAAGATGCTGCAAAAAATACGCTAGCATTTTTTATTAAAAAAAAACCAACACACGACTTATGGTTAATAGAGTATCTGCTATAAATATGAATGTAGGAGAGCATTACATTAAGCGCTGCGTTTGTTAGGGTGCATCTGCCCCCTTCTATTCTAAGTGGTGTTTGTTGCTGGAAGTAAAACTGCAAGATGAAAAGCAGATGGGTTGCATCTCCTTTACGTGTTAGGATGTAATTGTAAATGAGGTACTAAGAGAATTAGCCAGATAATCGGTGTTTCATTTTAAGTAAATACAATTTGTGGAATTGAAAAGGAAATGTTTGTAAAACTCAACACTCCTGTCCCACCTTCAGCCCAGGTGAAGAAAGAATAGGAAAGAGCTTCAGTTCCAAATACATGGCGAAAGCTGCGAATCTTTGGGCCTTAGCTTACAATGGCTCCTGTGGATTAAAATTTAAACTGCAAACAGAAGTGGAGTGTTTTACGTTAAAAACCCTTTTCTGAATTTTGTTTTTAAGCAATTGCAATTGTTTTCAACAGTTTCATAAAGTGTGTCTGTGGAAAAGATATCTTTTAAGAAAAAGGGCTTTATTGAGTTTGATCTTTTCCCAAAAGTCTTCTTCTAACTTACATACTTGTTAAGAAGGCAGCACATTTCTCTACTGGAAGGAGCTAAGTGAGAGAAAATACATTGTGCATTTTGTTTAAGGGAAGACCTCTGAGTGAAGTGACATTCACTTTCTTTATCGGTTTAAAAGAAGCAGAATCTAAATCCACATTGTTCAAAGACTTCATTTTTGACTAAAAAAAAACCAACAAACCACAAAACAACTATGTTCAAGGTAGATTTACAAGCAACTTGAGCTGCTGTTTAAGATGCATTTCCTTTAGTCTTTCTGTATTAGTAGCTTGTCTTTTCTGTTAAAATTGCCACCTTTTAAATAAGGAGTTGTCCTGTGTCCGATGCATTTTGAAAAAGATTATAGAAAATTAGACAGTTGTTCAATTGTCTTGAGTTTTTATTATTTAATTAATATTCAGCATCTGTGGGAAAATACCGTACGGATTGCTGCTCCGAGTACAAACTTCTGTACAGTTACTGGAGTAGATTTGAGTCATCTGCTACGGAAGGAGGAGCTTTAGAAATTTGATTCGATTGGGCATCGCGTCTTAATCAAATTGTATTATTTCCATTCCACGTTGGACTGTCAGATTTCAGTCAGCTACTGTCTGTTTGTACTTGTATCGACCAGTGAAAATGTTGATTTAAAGCTTGCTTGGAAACAAAGAGTTAAATGAAGCTTTAACGAAATGTTCTGTTGTGACCCAGTGCAGCAGATGAAATTTCATCCGTTTAGATAAGATTTCTGGGGACTTCCTGTTGCGCTCGGTCTGAATGTCTAGTTGTAACCATTGGCACCTGAGTTGAAATTTTTGCCCTCTAGTAAAGTCACTTAGTTACATGTAGTGAGGTGCTGCGCTAACAGGAAGACTTTTTTTTCTTGCTTCCTAGACTTTGGATTGTTGAAAACACGCTCTTCTACGTCTGCACAACCTACAACAAGCACAGTGGTTTATACTAGGCCTGCAATAACAACTTTTTCTGCAGGTAAAGAGACTTCTAAACAAGCATCGTACTGGCAATCTGATACATGTGACCCTTTTCTGCAAAACAAAGACATAAAGGACAAATGTGTAACTTGTCAAGCTACTAAAGCCTCAACAGTTGAGAGTATGAAACAGACAGTAAGTTCAAGTCAATGCGACACCTCAAAGCCAGCAGCGCCCCCAGCAGGGATGCTGGGCTTTGGAGACAAATTCAAAACAGTACCTGGAACGTGGGATTGTGATACATGTCTTGTCCAAAACAAACCGGAAGCTACAAAATGTATAGCATGTGAGACACCAAAACCTGGAACGGGAGTAATGCCTGCTCTGACATGACCAGTGGTCACAGACAGCTCGGTGACAGTGACATCCTCCTCGAGCAGCACTGACACAACAGCCACTCTGGGCTTTGGAGACAAATTTAAGAAGGCGAAAGGCTCTTGGGACTGTGGAATATGCCTTGTACCAAATAAGACGGAAGATAACAAATGTGTAGCCTGTCAGTCTGAGAAACCAGGTATGGTCCTTTTTTTCCTGTTGTTTCCATCCTAGCCTCTGTGAATCTTGTACAGAATAAAAGTACGTTGCATATATGGAATATTTTAAGCAACACGATTCCCAGGTACGGTTGATGGGTTAGCGGCTGTCTGCAGGATTGGTTTACAGGCACTTCAGAGGTCTCAGCCCAGGTTCCAGCCTGTCGCATAAATTGAACTGATTGTGAAATGTATTAGTACGGAGCTGGATCAATGCAGATACCCCCGGCTTTGCAGCTGGTGAGGGAAGATGGCTGAAGTGAGTGACTTAATTTAAAAACAACATAGTGATTTTTCACTGGCGAAAATAACAACTCCATAGAAAGAGTTAAAAATTAGTGTTTTTCGCTTTCAAAAAATAAGTAAAAAAAATTACAGAATGTGTCCAAAATGCCTCTACTCACCGTTTGTATGTAATTGAGGGGAGATGTGAAGCCAGATTTCAAGACAGTGTAGTCTTAACTAGTCTTAAGCTAAAGCAGAGAGATGCCTATGAAGGTCAGTGGTAGGCTTCAAGAAAGCGAGTGACCCGCTGGGTAACTTCTTCAGGGCAGTACTGGGTTGTTTCCCATTGTGTGTGACCGTAATTGATTTTGAGCGTGGTTGTATTGTTTTTAAAATACGATTCTAATTTTAACTTTGACTCTAAATGTCATTTAACATGCCATTACATCGAAAAACACCTGTGCGAATATATCGTGGAAGAAACAAATTAAGATGGACTAGACCAGGCTTTTGTAATCATCCTGTGCGGTAAGACTGAAATTTCATGAGGTAAGATAATGGATTTCAGACAGAGTTGATTCTCTTGGACTTCCAACCTCTGAGCGGTCAGTCGGCATCTTTGTCTGAGGCTCTTGCCATTGCAAGGAGGAATTTTGGAAATGAGGGGTTTACTGTGACCATGGTGCAGTGAATTGCACGGTTACGTTGCACTTGTCAAGAGGAAGAGCGATGCAAGTAATACTAGGATAAAAGTTTTCTGCGTGTGCTGTGGAAGGGAAGAGCCATTCTTGTCTTTCCGGTTTTGAATTTGAAGCGTTATCTTCTGCTTCTCTCTTAAAAGGCACCTTTTTTTTAAAAGGCACCTGTCAGGCCTCTTTATGGAGGTTACACTGTCGTCAACAGCAGCAGAAGCTTGTGTGCTGAACAGAGTTGTGTGTTGTTTGGAAGCTTTGAGTTCCACTCTGGTTTTTTTGTTTGTTTCTTTGTTTCTTTGTGGGTTTTTTGGTGGCTTTTATTTTCTTCAGGGGCGGGGGGGGGGGAGTTGCGGAGTAGTTTTGAATATTTCTGTGGGATTTGACAAATCAAATTTAAAAGTTAATGTTCATTTTATAGTTCATGTTCAAACAGGATGGTTAACTGTCTTGTTTGTCTCACAGAGGGTCCAACACCTGTGACCAGTAGCAGTGCATCTGCATTTTCTGCTCCTTCTGGAGAATTTCTGGATTTAGACAAATTCAAGAAGCCTGAAGGAAGCTGGGATTGGGAGACCTGCTTGGTTCAAAACAAAGCAGAGGCCACGAAGTGTGTAGCCTGTGAAAGTGCAAAGCCAAGCACCAAAGCAGAGCTCAAAGGTAATACTTAATGATTAAAACGAGGATGCATATTCTGTGATTTATTTTTTGGTTTGCTCTGATTTTTTTTATTTTCTTACCTGTTAAGCACAATTATTTTTTCCTTTGAGGTGTGGCAAAATTATTCGTTTTTCCTGTAGGAATATTGCCTAGATAACATCTGTTTCCACACTTTTCCCCAAGAATAAGTTTATCCTTTTTAGAGAAAAGCTTTCATTAATGACGTGCTTGTTCTTTACATGCCCTACACGTTGTTCATTTGGAGTTCAGACTAAAAACATGATCTTTCAAAGAAGTTCGTATACTTTTTAAAGCCAGGTGGTGGGCAGAAAACACAGTTGTGAAAAGTTTTATGTAGAGAGGAAGCATGGGGTTTTCTTGTTTGTTTTACTGTTTGGTTGGTTGTTTGTTAAACAGTTTTGACTGGAAAGATCAGGACTAGAATGTAGTTCAAACCTTCATGTACTGCAGATACACCGTGGGTTACGGACTTGACATTCACTTATTTCTGCAGGTTTTGGTACTGCGACTGCGTCCACAAAATGCTGCCTTGCCATCATTTACATTCGGTGTTCACTCAGAGTGTTCAGGTGCAGAGTCTGCAGCTGCCTCACAGTTTATTTTGGGAAGGACAGAAGAGAAGCAGGATTCTGTCACTACTGCTGCTCCGTTAGTGTTTGGAAAGAAAGCTGACACTGAAGAGTCAAAGACACAGCCTAGCTTTTCAGTTGGGAAGTCCGAGCGTACAAAAGAAGAGAGCACAGCAAAACCTATGTTCAACTTCAGTTTCGTTAAACCATCAGAGAAGGAACCTGAGCAAGCAAAGCCAGCTTTTTCATTTGGGGTCCAAACCAGTACTTCAGGTAAACAGAATATCTTTTGTCTTCACTTGTGCGCTTATGTCCATCAAGTAAGACCTCTGAAACCATACTAGAAAAAATCTGCGGGATTTGATATGTTCATGTACTAGAGCTTTAGAAAAAGTTTAATTCCTATATGCAGCATGTCTTCTGTCCTGGTTATTGATACGTACGCAATTAGTAGCAATCCCTTTTTTGATCTCAACACTAGGTTTAGACAAAAAATTGCGACACCTTAAGGAACCTGTCCTGCATCTCATACAAGCACAGAAGTTGCAGTGTCTCAATGCTAGCAGTACAGTTGGTGGTAAAATCTTTAGTAGGGTGAAATAGAGGCCTCACACTTTTCAGAGAAAAAAAGAGATGAGAGAGAGTATCTTATTCCCACGTACTTGCAACTATGCTGCAGAGTGTACTGCTGTTACTCTAGTGCTACAAAGGTCCAAAAATCACTGAACAGTTATTAGCCAGTTTTGTATTCCTTTAATTTGTTGAAAGACTGCAGTAGAGGATTGAAGTTTTTATTGAGGATCACTGTGTGGAAAAATTCTGATTGTTAAATGTCATTTGTATGACTTAAGAACCGCGTTTTGGAGTACAGAATTCAGTATTAATTCCAGAAGGGGTAAGGGGAAGGACATTAGCTAGTAATCCCGAACAAAAGCAGTGTATAGAGCTATACTGATTTTAATCGCAGTATTCTTACAGTTGGTCTGTTACTGAACAGATATGTTTTGGGGAGATATGGTGGCCAGGGAGGCGTGTGTGTTTGTGTGCTTCCTCTTCTAGTTAAGGTTCTGGGGTTTGGTTTAGTCAGGAAAATTCGATGAGGCACCTTGTGTAAAAGGAAATGTTAACCAGCATTTTTCAACACGGTGTAGTCCCTTAAAAGTGTCATAGATGAAAAGAGGCCATAAACGCTGGGGGAAAAAGTTAGTGGGAAACTGAGAGCAGGATCACATTCAGTAGTGAGAGAGCAGCAGCCTAGGGAAAGCTGATGAATGACTGTAACAGATAGTTCTATTTTAAGTGTAAAACAACACTCAGTACTTTATAATGGTGGTCTTACCAGAGGGTTCTTCTCCATGGCTCCTAAAAGCACGTCTTGAAGGCATTCGAGTGCAGTGAACTTAAGCTGTAAGAGTTGGGCTGGTAAGCTTGGCCTGATTTGAAGCTGTAGGCACGGGGCTATAATTTCTGAACAGGCTACAAAAGAAACTGTACCACTGTGCTTTTCAGTGCTCCGTTTAGCAAAGCCATCAAATTGTTGCAGGCAATTGATGTTGTTCTTCTAAGAGCACCTGAAAGATATTTTTGTTTGAAGAGTTCAGAGGTACTGGTTAATACTGGTTCAGATAATTACAGCCAGCTCTTGGTGTTTGTGACCAATAAAGTTTGTGGCTCCAAAAGGAGTGGGTTAGTGCTAACTGATTAACTGCTGTATATGCAGAAATATGGAATCTGATTACTTACGCAGAGAGCACTTAAAATGTATTGTTTTGCTGGCTCTCAGTGAGTTGCATCTTAATGCTACCAAGGAATAAGCTTTTTGCTTCTGGCCCAAGTTTTTTAATTTGGTGAAAGCCTTTTCTGTGCACGTGCACATGCCAGAGAGGTTGCTTAAGTAATAGAAGCTATAGTAGCTGCTATCTTCTGTTTTTTGTAGAAGACAGAAACTGAATTCGTTAGCTTTGTAACTGTTATGCATACCAGAATTGGTTTTCTCCCTTTTGAAAATAGTAGAGGGTATGCCTATGTCAGATTTGGTGAGCAAGGTGATCAGATGAGGGCACTGCAAGACTGCCAGAACGCACCAGGTCTGGGGGGAAAAGGAATCCGGCTGAGCATAGGAATTTCTAAAAGGTAACCAAGGAGTTGTGCATTGATACAGTTATTCTAAATAATCAGATTCTTGTAGCTCTGCCTTTGGAAAGTCTGTGGCCCTTGCTGTAGTGGCTGCACACAGGATGCAGTCTACAAAACCAGAAATGCAGAAGTCCTATGTTTTGACTCCCTGGATTCATCAACCTGCTTCAGGATGGCTGGGGGAATCCAACTGTTAAGTCTAGCCAGACAGCGCAACTTGGGCTTAGCTGCCATTGTAACCAGCCTTGTTTCTCAACAGTAGCAAAGCTGAATGCATTGGTAAATATTTTCAGGTTTGGGCCTGCATAAGGTAGAAGGGACAACAAGTGGTTTTATATGCTAGGGAGTTCTTGTTCTTAGAGCTTTCCCTCTAGTTTGAGAGAAGCACATAACTAGTTTTACAGTGGGTTGACAGGAAAGAAGTGGGGGGGAAAAATGGGAACGCAGGGAGAAAGCCAAAGGCGTTATTACTAGAACAGGTTTAGAATGCTATTCTTTGCTTTTCATGAGCTTAGGGCAATGGGGAGTTTAAAGCTTAGCACTTCCTGAGAGGGTTTCTTACTCTACCGGCTCAGTTCTATCACTTATTTAAGGCAATTCAGGTCTCTGAACGGTTAAAGAATTGATACCAAATTTGATGAACTTTGATTCAGGATACTGACAAAACAGGACTTCATATAAACAATTTCAGTATGTTCATGAGGTTAGCTTGTGCGTTCTGTTAAATAGTAAAAAATGACACTTCTGTTTCTGTTTACCTAGCATAATTCTGCAAATGTTGCCTCCTTCTGCTTTAGAATGGAAATGCTCTTCTCCAAGAGAGCACTGTCCAAACTTCTTTGCCAAAATTTTTTGATTAAATTAATATTGTTTTATTTTGAAAACAAGAATAAGCCACAAACATGTTTTCTTGCTTCGGCTATCCAGAAGAACGTCAACAGTATTTTCAGATTTTCCTTCCCTACACAACTGTATGTAGGAAGAGTGCAGTTGGAAACAGAAGACCTAAGATGATGTATCTTCTGTTTGTTTACTACAGTAACAAGACAATGGATTACCTCTTTATTAGAACTTGTGTAGCTTTGCAGTATTGAAACAAATGTAGGTATTAAAATACACATCAGTAATACGTTTCTGAATGGCTGAGTACCGTGCTCTCTTAGCATTGAAATACCCAGCCATTGGATTAGTTTGTCCCTCATGTTTGCTTAGTTTGGAAGCTATTTCAGAATGCCTTCAGCTTGTATTCTTCCCCAAAAGCATAGAACTCACTTCTCTGCATCCCCAATTCAAGTCAGAGAAACTGGGCACTGCAAACACAGGAGGTCTGCCTGTACAGAATCAGTGAAGACAAGTCTAAACAGCGGATTTTTTTGAATATGCAGCTGGGTTATCTGAATGTTCTTTATGCAGTGTACCTCAGTTTTAGTACAGATAGCACTTGTCTTGGTTCTTGTCATTAGTCTGAAGCTGCCCCTGAGAAAATCTTGAAAGGGAAAGTAGTGAAAGCTAATCAGCTGGCCCTTTCTTCTTAAGAACCAGTGTATTTTGTAATTCTCCCACTAATAATAAGGCGTCACGCTGGAGAATCGCGATTGTGTTGTTAAGCAAGACTGACTTCACCTGAGCGGTATAGTTGGCAGCTGTTGAATGTTTAATGGACTTTAAACAAACAAAAAAACTGAGCAGGTGGAGGTAGACATGGCAAACTGACAGGCAGCGTCAGATGCTTCTTTGAAATGGATAATCTGACTCCATTCACTTCTTTCTGGAAATAAGATCTAGTAATTAACCAAACAAAAGATAGAAGGGTTAAGACTGCATCTTTAAAGCAGCTGTGCTTGATAAATGTCTCTGGTCTTAAATCAATCTTTAGCAAAGCACAGAGACTTAGCAGCAGCTTGCTTATGCCAACACTAAAAATACTTGATGTGTACAGGTAACCATGTCAAGGCTCTGGAGTTAATCCATGAGAACAATTCCTTCTGGTATTGGCAAAGGTGAGGATGCTTGCTTCTATAGAAATGAGGTTTTGAGCTGTGACTTAAGCTGTCACTTAGGTGACTGTTTAGGAAAGCTTCCTTTTAAGTTTTGAAGTATGTAAGCTGACAAATTGTTTAAGTTCAGAACTGGGTTTACAGTTTCTGTTCTCTGACTGTATGCAACTTCTCATGTTTCAGACTGAAAGCAGAATTGCAGCGGTACCAGTCATACAACTATAATGCTTATTGCCAAGATTACCAGAACTACCACTCGCAGAGGAGTTACGATGCTTACGCTGACTACAACTACAGCTCCTATGCTCCCTATGACAGCATGCAAGCTGTTGGAGACTGCTCTTTAGGAGATTCTTTAATGGCTCCAGCTGTTTTTGAGGTAAAGATAGTGCACGCTTGCTGTAAAGAAAATATTTCACAGATAATATGTTGTACAGATTTGTGTGAATCAGCAAAAAGAATCCGAAGTTGAAAACATGCTTTCTGCTTAGTGTGAAGTTAAAAGAGCAGATTCCATTCAGAGGTGTTTGTATTTAAGTGCTTAAATAGTAAATCCATAGAATTAGTGATTTATACACCATTATTTGTTCACGCATACCAAAGAATGGTTTTGACAGCATAATTGCGTACGCTTCTTCTGTTCCTGTTCTTCTGATTTGCTTTGCTTAAAGCAAATTAAACAGTTGTTGTAAGTGGTCTTATCGTGGTCAATGTATTAGTTGTGACCTCCGGAGGTCCCTTCCAACCTGTACTGTAATATTGGCTTTCTTCTAAAAATAAGTAGATAAAATGCCATCTATCCTTGTAGTTGTAGGAAGAAGGAATGGGTTGAGACTGCAGCACTTTGAATCTGTGATGCTTTCTGAAATGAGTTATGATTAAACTTAGCCTTTTCTGTCTTTCAGGAATCTTCAGTTATGACTGCAATCGGTGATGACCTAATTACTGACGGTAATAAGGGTTCTATCATTGTCACTTGAGTTTAGCCATCCTTGTGCCTTTTAACAATACAAGCCAACCTCTACTGGATGAAGAACATCTTGAAAATTCAGCTGAGGTCAAACCTCTGTGGGGTTGATCTGCAATCAGCTGGGGTTTTAAAGCTGATACAGCATACACTGACCGCATCAAGTAAAACGGGACACTGTCAATGCTTCGCAGCAGGTTTCTTGTACCTGTGCCTTCATTCCCATTTGAAAATGGTCTAAGACAGAATTTTGTTCTTTGTATTGGTTCCGCTAAACAGATTTTATATTAGAAACTCAGTAATATGCAAAAGCTTTGTTCTCCACCCTGAGGTAAAAGCTTATGTTGCAGATTCCAAAAGGAGGATTCAGCTTGCACTTACAAATACGGCACAAAACATATTTGTGTCCTGGAAGGTTTGCAAAGTTCCTCACGTGGAGGCATTTTGTGTTAGTGTTTAGAAACTATCCTATGTAACGTGTATTGCCGTAGAAGTGAATTAAATGACTCTTGGGAGGGTTTCATGGCTGATTATCCGTAAACGTTATCTTTACTATCTTAAACATTGTCTTTGTCTTTATCTTGAAAGACAGTTCTAGTCCCAGCCTTCTAATATAAAAATTCCCAAAAGTTGGAGCTGTGAGGCTCAAAATTTTAGAGGACTAAATACCTCACTAAAATTAGTAGATCTAATAGCTTATTACACTTAGCTTAAAATACATTTTATTAGCCATTTCACGTGAAGTTTTTTTGTGCGCATGCCTCAGATTTGATACTTGGACTTACCAGGCTTTTATTTTCAGATCCACAGCTCTACTTGGATGTTGATGAAATGAACAGACAATTCACGGAGACAAGCGAAGAACTCTACGATTCACTCATGAATTGTCACTGGCAACCTCTGGATACGGTCACTTCTGAAATCCCCTCTGCTATTTAAGTGTCTTCTAGAGCATGACCGTTATGGCCAAAGTGCTAAAACTACATTTCTTCTACATTATTCTAGCTCATAAGTTTTAAAGCACAATGATAGGTTGGGTTTTTTTTGCTATGCTTTTGACAGTTTCTGTAATCTTTTTGTTCATCACTCCCTTCTTGGAGCATCATGAAGTCATGTAAATATTCGAGAAATGTAAAGAGGTAAATGGGGTCTAAAGATAGACTTGCCTGTGTAAATAAAAAATTTGTTTCTGCAAACCTGCCAGCAAGGGATTTTACTTGTACCTGTGTGCAGCATGTTCTCTTCCGGCTTATGGAATTTAACAAGGTAGTAAGGGTATTTCATCTGTCTTTATTTTTATATGGGCATTAGGACACAAGCAAAATCTAGCTTCCCCTTGTTTTCCTGGTTCCTTAGGTAAGCGACAAGCCAAGCCTTTCATGTGCTTGCTTAGACTGGAAGTATGTATGGGAGACACTCACAGGCCTTGCTATGGAAACACCTGTGCCCACTTTTTCCTGCAGGCTGCTGGCTCTAACTGTACTACTGATACATGCTAGGTCAGCTAAAATTGGCTTATAAATAGGGTATGTTAAGCATATGGAAGTGTAGACTTCAACTGCCATAGCTACAAACATCCCGTGGAATGAGGATGATGTCTGCTGGCACTCTCTGCATCAGCATTCAGTTTTCCCTTGCCCTTCTTACTGTTAGACTTCTCAGCTGACGCTTTACAGCGAAGAAATTGCTACAACATAATCCGTGTTCTTAAACCTAAAAAAAAAAATCTTGGAGAAAACAACTTGCTGGTTTTCCCTCCTTGCTGGCAAGGAGAAAAATAGTCCACCAGGAACAACAAAAAAATCCTAGTAACAGCTCCTTAAGTTATACCCTCTGCTACCCTCTCTGATTGCTCTGGTCTTCCTTCATTCGTGGTAATGAAGTTTTTAAAGCTCTGGTAGAAGGATGACAGCACTCAAGTCAAAGGAGATGAGAGCAATGAGGAAAGCTTTGCTTTAAGCTAGAGCAGTCTTGCGAGTTGCTGCCTTTATGCTGTTCTTATCTTGAAGGGTACAGAGTCTTTTCCAGTCATAGGGACTCCATAACCCTATGAGTATGGAGAAATAGTTGCTAATTAACAGTGTGTATAATAAGTAAGTGAGGCTGGAAACAAAAGAATATTCCTCCAAGAAAAAAAAGGAAGCAGAAATTACTGTACTTAATAGCTGGGGAAGCTGTTAAAGCTAGTTGACACAGTTCTGGTACTGCCGTGTGTGTTTTGGGGGCAACATAAACCATAATTGCTGTGATGGCAGGTAAGAATCCAATTCTTTTTTATGGCTTAGTGTAGTCAGTGAAAGCAGTGGTCCTAAGCTGCATGCTGTTCTTAAATGTAATGCAAATTCTCTTTTGTGACTCCTCAGTACTTCCAGGTTACTTGTAGCTGATCACCAGCAACTGCTTCTGTTAGCTATTAGCTGTTGGGTTTTTGCTAGGAATACTTTCAGTCCTGAATTGAAATGATGACATCCTGAAACAGAAGAGGCTCTTGGAGTATTGTAGGAAGCACATTCTTCCTGGTTCTAGTGCAGGTGTACACGTAGGAGGAGACAGAAGGCAAAGAACCTCACATAGGTGGAGGGGGTGAGGTGGCATCACAGTTAGAGCTGTTGCAGTTAACTCTTCCCAAAGCATGAAAGCAACGTGGCTGGGAACAGGGATTTGTTGGGTTGCTTCTTTGTGTGAGCCAGGGAGTCTTTTGAGGGGCAGATTAATAAGAATATGACACAAGGTAGAGGTGGAATAGATGAAGCAAAGAATTTGGGTGGGAAAAGGGTTGCTTGTACGTGTCTATGGAATTGTTTCAGGGGACTGAGCTGGGGCAAATTCAAGATAATAGATGCAGCCTCCTTGAATTTGGATGGCAGTGCTGAAGCTTCAAAACCTTACAAGCTTTGATGCCACTTCAATTGTAGTGCATAGCTGTGGTACTTGAGCTCAGAAGTGCAAACTGCACAGGATTTTTTTATCTATTTTCTTCAACGTGAGCAGCAAAACATCTTCCAGGAATGTGCCTGGGTGCTACGCTGCTTTGACACGGCTTGCTTTGCATCACCAAACACAGTAGTTAGGTTGCATCGAGTACTTTGTGGAAACATTCATTGTGTTGTCACCCAGAAATGGGATGCTACAGATGTGTGTTGGCCCGGCAGTATCAGTGCTGGTTTTTGGCCTTTGAGAGGTTGGTCCATAACATGTGACCTGTGTAACGAGAGGCCCACATAGATTGGTGACTTCATTAAGTCTGATGCTGTGGTGGTGTGTGACCCAAGGCCCTGAACGTCAGAAAATCAGGCTGTGGCCACCTATTTTATGCAGACTTTGCCTATTAACAAGGTCTCTACACTGTACGTTAGAGATGTGCGCCTCCTTTTCCGGACTAGATAGTGAAAATACCAGTTTTGTAGTTCAGTGAATGAGATTGGTTGGGCTGTTTGTTCTCCAGAGCTGAAAAATGTTGGGAGTGTATTCTCTTGGAGTCCACAGAAATGAAAATGATGAGAGGAAGAGAACGTTGGTTGCAGCCCGCGTGCTGCTGTTATAAAGTAGTTCTCTGATGTCTTTTTCCCTCTGCTGAGACTTATCAGCCTATCGTCCTTTCCTGTTAGGAGCGCATACCTGGCTTGGGATGGTGTGCGCAGGGCAGATTCTTTACCGTAAGAGCACAGTGAATGCCAGACTTCTTCCTGTACTGCCGTGTTAACCCTGAGTCACAAATTCAGGAAGCAGTGATTGCATCGGAACTGCTAGAATGCTTTGCGGAGTCTTTTTACTGGGTAAACTTCACAGCTGCAGTTACAACTTCCAGCCTGTGTTAGCTGAACACATCGTACTGGTGCCCGCCATCAGTTTGACAAAGATGGGATTGCAGTAGGAACTTGCTTTTTTCCTTCTTTTTAATTAAACAAGTCTTTGAAGCAACTTTTCCAACACCGCCATACTTCACTTCTTCCAGTTATTTTCTGTTTTACTTAGCTGAAATGTTTTTTTTTCTTCCAAGCTTGAGGAAGTTTTCTACAAGAATGTCCCGTAATGATTTCATAAACTCTTTTCGTTGTACCTAGCTGCAACAGAGAGTGGGGGGAAGATTGATCAAATGGTGATGATCGCTGTCATTCTGCTGGACACGCAGATACTTGCCTTTTGTTTTGGCTCATTTTTAATACCAATTAACTTCAGTGCCTAGCGTTAATAGACACCGTTTGACTGCATCGGCAAATGTTTCTGAGTCGTGTCATTAAAGGCCTGTCACCCTATGGAAATCCTTCTAAATAAGAAAAATGGAATTCAAATAAATAAATAAAGCAGCGTTTGAACTTATGAGCAAACCTAGCGTAGCTGCCTTTGACGCTGATCTGGAGGAGAAAAATCACGTTATCACACTACTATGGTTGCCTTAATAGGTTTGGTGTACATGAGGGAGGGAAGTATTATGTGATGTTTGCCTAGCTATTACATGGCCGATGCAGGAGGGGTTTTAGTCAGTTCCCTGAGCACGTATTGTTGCAGAAGTCGGTGATTTCACTGCCCAATGTCTGTTATTAAGGGCACGATTCATGTCCCGTTATCGTTTTTATTCTTTATTTATGTGTTTATTTTCTGGGGCGGCGATCTGTCACGATGCCCATCGTTCCCCTGCCGTGGGGTAGAATTTAGCGTGACGACTGCCTCCCGGACCAACGGGGCCACGAATCCGGCCTAAAACACTGCTTGTGCGTTGGTTGTCGGCGTGGGGGCTGTTGGTTGTCGGTGCGGGGGTATCGGTTGTCGGTGCGGGGCTTTTCTGACGAGCACTGTGGGCTCGGGGCGCCGTCCCACGCCCGGCGCGGTGCTGCGGCACACCAGCGGTCGGCGCCACGGCGCGGGGAGGCTCTGGAGGTGACTCCTAGCCCCGTGCTTACGGTGGCCGGGCCGGGGTTCATTATGGCGGCCGGGTCCTGAGGGCGGGAGCGGGAGGGCGGCGGGACCGGGACGGGACCGGGGCGGGGCGAGGAACGGGAGCGGCAGCGGGAGGGGGGGGCGCGCGTTCCCGTGAGGGGAGGGGGCGCGCGAGGGAGGGAGGGGGAGGGTGTGAGAAACACTCCGTAGCCAATAACTTGGGCTCAGGCGAGGAGCTCGGCGAAGCAGGAATTTATTCGCGATCGCAGTGGCGGGCGTCCCGTCCGTGCGAGGACTACCGCACACCAAATTTCCCTGGTGTATTGCCAAGCACTTCCCCGTGCAAGGGCTTACCATACACCACATTTCCCGAGACTCTTCCTTTCTCTCCCTTATCTCACGCTTCGTCCGTCTCCGGCCGCGCCCCTCGCGGAGCTGCGGAACCGCGGATCAGGACTCCACACTCGCTCCGTACAAAAGTACGTCTCAATCACACGGCACACAGAGTCTCACCCGACCCCCAAGGCAATACTTCCTATTTCTTACCTTGGTCTGTGCACAGAGTTACCGGATCAATTCTCAAAGCCGGAGTGCCTGCCTTCTTCCCTTCCCCACTCCTTCACGGATCCTGCCTCTTTCATCAGTCTCGGGCCCTCTGTCAGCTCTCCGCAGAACCGCCGCCGTCGATGCACAGGACCGCTGAAATCAGCGGGGCATGCCTTCCTGCTGCTGCGGCGGTGGGGCTCCCCAGTAGGCGACTGGCTCCCGGACGAGCCCCCAAATTGTGAGAAACACTCCGTAGCCAATAACTTGGGCTCAGGCGAGGAGCTCAGCGAAGCAGGAATTTATTCGCGATCGCAGTGGCGGGCGTCCCACGAGCAGGAGCGCCCCTGCTGGTTCCAAAACCCAGTTTATATACTTTTTGATGACGGGACCCTCCCCTGTTTCCCCACTGAGGGGGTGATCCAGGCTCACAATCTGTCTGATGCTTCCCAGACAATGCATGGCCTTCAGTTGCCGGCCTGTTAAATTTCGAATTTCTTTCGACTTTTTTACTGGTTGAAGCGGTAATGGTTCTTCACTTACCTGACTTGACTCAACACCGTGATTTTCCCCGAATTGTTCTACGGAGTCTGGTTGTCTGCATTTTACAAGGTCGCCTGCTAAGCGTTCTTATCGCTGCAAGCACACCTCGATACCCCATTCCTTACCTTTAAACAACGTAACTCTGCAAAAACAACATTTTTATTCCCACGAGGGGCAGGGCAGGCCCCGCGGCGCGTGGCGGCGGGGGGCGGGGGGGCCCCGTGACGGCACCGAACGCGGGGGGGGGGCGGTATGGCCTCGGGCGGCGCGACCGGTAGCGGCGCGACCGGCAGCGGCATGGCCGGCGGTGGCAGGGCCGGTGGCGGCGGGGCGCCGGGCGGCAGCCCAGGAGCCCGATCAGGAGGAGGAGGAGCAGGAGGAGGAGGAGGAGGAGGAGGAGCGGCCGGCGGCAAGGTGAAGAGGCGGCGCCACCGTTTGGGCGCCGCGAAGCCCCCCTGTGCCAGGAGCAAGCGGGTGAGGAGCGGCCCCCCCACAGCGGGCCCTTCCCCCTCAGCCCGCCAGTTACCCCCTTACTTACCCCCTTACCTTACCCGCCCCTTTATCCCCTTAGTTACCCCCTACCCACCTCCTTACCCCCTTAGTTACCCCCTCGACCGCTTAGTTACCCCCTTAGTTACCCCCTCAACGGCTTAGTTACCCCCTTAGTTACCCCCTCAGCCCCTTCCTAACCCCCTCAGTTACCCCCTCAGCCCCTTCCTAACCCCCTCAGTTACCCCCTCAGCCCCTTACTTACCCCCTTACCCCTCTACCCAGCCCATTACCCCCCTCCTCCCCCTCCCCTTCACCCCCAGCCCGCTGCCCTCAGGACCCCCAGTGCCACCCCCAGGGCTTTCCCCGCTCCCTGCACCCCTCCTCAGCCCATCATCAATTCTCTGAACGTTACCTGCCAGGCTTTGCTTCTCGTTTGTGCTGTAGGGTACAGCAGGTTGATGGTGAAAGCGGTCCGTCAATTCGGGGTGTGAAAATCCCCGTGCTGGAGGGGGGACGCGCCGAGATCCCTCCCAGCAGCTCTTTGCTAAGAAATGTCAGGACGCCCAGAGAGATGCTCTGGAGATGCCCTCTGCACATGTTTGTTCAGCCAAAACCTCTCCGCTATTAAATGAGCAACGTAGCTGAGGGGATTGATTATCATATGCAAAACCAAGGGAGCGCTACGCATGGATAGCTGCTCATTTAGGTTTTTATCACTTGCAGAAATGCCAAGTCCCTTATACCACATATTGACAATCAATCTTGTCCATCTAAAGCTGGCCTGGAAGGGCAATGCAAACATTCCCCACGCTTACAGAGCAACCGTTGAAACCTCTGGCTTGAACAGTGCATTAATGTTGAAAGTGCCATAGCTTGCGTGTGCCGACACTGTGTAGCTAACTGATAAACCTTACACGTGGATTGAAAATAATCAGTGGAGATGGTTTTCTAACTTTTCCATTGTCTGTTATCTCTGCGTGTTTTCCAGTAGGTTTATTTAAAGAGTGTGCCAGAGCAAACACGTGCGTGGGGATATCTGGGGGATTCTGCACAGAGAATGGCTGCTGCACATCCAGCGCAGATCAAATTAACAGTAACTTATCGGGGAAGAATTTTAATGATTTGATAAATAGACAAACTGATAGGTGTTACATGTGTGCATTTATTATAGCAGTTAGCTTTGTAACCAGACGAATCGTGCAAATGTTCATAACGTAAAAGGACGAGCTTTGAGCAGATAGCTTGCTTAGAGCATTTGTCAATTAATTTCAGTTTATCTTCAATATCATGTCCACTCTGCAGAAGGTTCTGTGGCTTAATGTTAATTGTCTCTCAGTGATGCAGTTGGGGAGGCACGAAAGCGACCGATGCGATTTTGTGAGGTTATACCTCTGGTTCTGATCCCTACCCCGCTGTTTTTCTCATCCTTCCCCCTACAACTTTAGTCGATAAGTCGATTCTTAGAAATACTTAAATAGATGTGTTTTGTGTGCTTGTGATCGTAATTACAGCCCACCAAACCCTCTGTCTCTTACCATTAAGCTCTGAAGGTGCCTGGGCACTGTAGGCAGTATAGTTAGCAGCTTCAAAGTTCCTGGGAACTAGTCCTGGATCTAATTTACCTTTTTTTTTTCCCCCTGCCTGCAGGAGGGATGATTAGCAGGATGCCTAGCTCATGATTGTCAGCTTTCTGGATATTAATTTTTATTATTAATTTTTATTATTAATTATATTCATTTATATTAATGTATCTTTTATTTAACCGTAGTTCCTGGGGCTTTCGGTCAGGTGGGAATTCTCCGATCGTACCCGATGTATGCCGCAGAGTCAGTCTTCTACAAAATACAGCAACAGCTTTAGAAGGCTCTTGCAAGAGGAGGTGCTGGTGCTATAGCTATAGCTGTGTTTCTTCCAGGACATCTTCTGGGTTAGCCTGACTGTTGAGAGCAGAACTGTTTTTTGTGCGTATAGTCACTGCAATTCAGCATTACTAAAATTGAAAATATTTAGATTCACTGATTTTAATGGGTAGTATGGTCCTGACTGTCGCAGTAGATAATTGCTGAACTTCTGGTTTAGTTGGTTTTCACGGGAGGGTGCGAAGAGGAAGAGTCCTGGAACAAGTCTGTAGGTCAGGAGCTGTTCAGGCGTAGAGTTTCCTGATAGCCTTGCAGATTGACGACCTGCTGGTGAATTTTGGCAGAGGTTTCAAAACTTTGAACCTTGCCAAGGTCACTTGGAAGTGCAGACAGTGATAGGTAGTTGTAAATCAATCTTAGGTGAATTTAGGTTTACCAGAAGTGTAGCGATCCTATGCCAGGGATCAACCTCGTCGTCGTCTTCTGAATATTTGCTGTATAATATCTGTCTTCAAGGTCCGTGGAAGGTGGTATCGCAGCATATGCTGTTGACTGCGTTTCTGTAATTAAACAAGTGTTTTTTCTTTCAAGCAGGGAATAATTAGCAGAATGACAGAAACTGTGAAAAATATTGTACCGGCCTGGCTGCAGAAGTATTTCAATAAGCGTGAGGAGGAGTGTGTAGACAGAAATGAATCTGCAAACCAGGAGGAGACTCCGGTAAACTATCATCACGATTATGCAGATGAAGATACCATAATCGATGAGAGATTCACGCCTGAACCAGCAGGAATTAGTAGACGAGGTATGTGAAAAATCATTTGGAATTCTGGCCATCTGTATTTATTCACAGATTTCTAGTTTTGAATCTGAATTTCAAAAGGAAATTGGAATGAGGGTTTTGACAGAATGAAAAAAACCCAAAAAAAGTCAAAACAACTGTTTGT